>NW_028190328.1:147500-153039 GCF_048542155.1 Nylanderia fulva
TGAGCCTGATGTCGATGGAGTTGGAGTTGTGGTCGCTGGTTGTCCAATTGTCCCGTACCTTCCATCCCTGATGAACCGGGTCATGGAGGGCGACGCCAAGGTCACATCGATATATGATGAACCTTTTGCCGTCCAAAAGGTGGGTTTCTGGCCAGCATCGTTGACCACCTCTATACCAGATGCCCGGATGAGGTCTTCGACTTTCGCACCTCTTTCGTCCGCCTCCTGGGGACCCCACAGCGGCGATCGGGCATTGGCATCTATCGCAACTATCAATCTCTTCCCCCTCAGCGAATGAAACACCATTTCGAGGTGCCTGAGGTGCTTCTCTATTTCTTCGCAGTACTGAAAGTAGCACGAAGCCACATAGAAGGAGAAGCCAGGTGCTTGCACTTCTGCGCAGACGCAGTGAGCTGTGCTGAGCTGCGAGATAAACAGTAGCTGAAATTGAGAGTTGCAGGCTGCCACCGCCGCCCACGGGCCCGATTTTTTTTATTTAAAGGGTTACAGTTTTAAATACAATCAAGTTGTAATGAAAATAAAGTAATTAAAAATTATTTTTTAAAAAATAGATAAAACAAAATTTTTTTTTTTTTTTTTTTTTTTTTTTTTTTTTTTTTTTTTTTTTTTTTTTTTTTTTTTTTTTTTTTTTTTTTTTTTTTTTTTTTTTTTTTTTTTTTTTTTTTTTTTTTTTTTTTTTTTTTTTTTGGGGGGGGGGGGGGGGGGGGGGGGGGGGGGGGGGGGGGGGGGGGGGGGGGGGGGGGGGGGGGGGGGGGGGGGGGGGGGGGGGGGGTCTCGAGAGACCGCGCATTTCACCCTGACGTAGATCGCGGGGCTTTTCTTAACTCGGGGACTGTTCTGTTGGTTGTACGCTTTTAAACCCCACACGACCGCAAAAAGATTTGCAGGGGGTAAAAGCGGCGGGAAGAAGAACTTTTTCCCCCAAACTCGACCCGTGGATAATGCTCGGTAAGCGCGACGATTCCGCTGCTGCGTACGAAACGAAAAAAGGGGGGGCCCAACACACTAGAGGGTGGCGCCACTAAAGAGCCTTTGGTTTTCACACCACTCGGGAAATCTGGTCAAATAAAAATGTGCTTTAATTTTGGCGGTTCGGCGACAAACGAGAAAAGCCCCCCGAAATCCCCGGCGAAGGGGAATACGAGACACCTCCGCGGCACGCGCCCCCGTAACCCAAGTACGATCGGCGGCGTGTGTGCTTTCGTTGGCGGGCGACACCTCCGGCGGCACGCGCCGCTCGTAACCCAAGTCCGATCGCGGCGTGTTGCATTCGTTGGCGGGCGACACCCTCCGGCGGCACGCGCCGCCCGTAACGCAATTCCGATCGCGGCGTGTTGCTTTCGTTGGCGGCGACACCTCCGGCCTGCACAAGCCGCTTTTCCAAGTTCGCCGCGGCGTGTTGCTTTCGCGGGGCGAACGACAAATTCTTCCAAGTTCGCTCGCGGCGTGTTGCTTTCGCCGGGCGAGCGGGAAATTCATCCAAGTCCGTTCGCGGCGTGTTGCTATCGCCGGGCGAGCGAGAAATTCATCCAAGTCCGTTCGCGGCGTGTTGCATTTGCCGGCGAGCGAGAATTCTTCCAAGTCCAGTTCGCGGCGTGTTGCTTTGGGGGGGGGGGGGGGGTTTTTTTTTTTTGGCGGGCGACACCTCCGGCGGCACGCCGACCGCCCGTACACAAGTCCGATCGTGGCGTGTGCCTTTCTTGTAGGCGGGCGACACCTCCGGCCGAACAAGCCGCTTTTCCAAGTTCGCTAGCGGGTGTTTTGCTTTGGCACGGGGCGAGCGAGAAATTCATCCAGTCGTCTCGGGGGGGGGTCGTGTCTGCTTTGCCGGGGCGAGCGACAATTCTTCCAAGTCCGTTCGCGGCGTGTTGCTTTCGTTGGCGGGCGCACCTCCGGCGGCACGCGCCGCCCGTACCCAAGTCCGATCGCGCGTGTTGCTTGCGTTGGCGGGCGACACCTCCGGCCGCACAAGCCGTTTTTCCAAGTTCGCTCGCGGCGTGTTGCTTTCGCCCGGCGAGCGACAATTCTTCCAAGTTCGCTCGCGGCGTGGTTGCTTTTCGCCGGGCGAGCGAGAAATTCTTCCAAGTCCGTTTCGCGGCGTGTTGCTTTCGCCGGGCGAGCGAGAAATTCTTCCAAGTCCGTTCGCGGCGTGTTGCTTTCGCCGGGCGAGCGAGAAATTCTCCAAGTCCGTTCGCGGCGTTGTTGCTTTCGCCGGGCGAGCGACAAAATTCTTCCAAGTCCTCGCGGGTGTTGCTTTCGCGCGGGCGAGCGAGAAATTCTTCCAAGTCCGTTCGCGGCGTGTTGCTTCGCCGGGCGAGCGAGAAATTCATCAAGTCCGTTCGCGGCGTGTTGCTTTCGCCGGGCGAGCGAGAAATTCTTCCAAGTCCGTTCGCGGCGTGTTGCTTTCGCCGGCGGCGAGGAGAAAAAGAATTCATCACAAGTCCGTTCGCGGAGTGTTGGCTTTTCGCCGTCGAACGTGTGGGGTATCGTCTAACGACAGACCGAATCCCCAAGGACGAGGGCTTGAGTCTAACAGATCGCCCAAGCGTGGTAACTGCGCTACCGAGTACAAAACCCCAACAGGACCTAAGTGTCTACAGACCGATTCCGAGTATCGACATCCGAACTTTGCGAACAACCCAAATGATGACCGTTAGACGCCGGCCGTCGTAGTGTGAGATCCCGACGACGGGCGAGGCGCGCCCGGTACGCAAACCGGGCTCGTGCGACGACCGGCCCGAGGACGGTTGTCGCCTAGTAGGTCAAATTGTTTTTGAGCCTGTCGACTCACGAGACTCCTAGAGAATATCATTGCCACTTCGACTAGAGAGGATCGGCTAGAGCGTAGGCATAATTCCACGGATGGTAAGGCTTCGCACCACCGGCCGCTCGACCGAGTGCGTGAACCAAATGTTCCGAAACCTGCGATCCTCTGTAATGAGCAAGAGTACTATCGCAATGATTGTCATGTCAGTAGGGTAAACTTAACCTGTCCACGACGGTATCTAAACCCAGCTCACCGTTCCCTGTTCGGGGGGGAACAATCCGACGCTTGGCGAATTTCTGCTTTGCAATGATTAGGAAGAGCCGAAATCGAAGGATCAAAAAGCGACGTCGCTATGAACGCTTGGCCGCACAAGCCAGTTATCCCTGTGGTAACTTTAATGAAACCTGCTTGCTGAAATCTCTTCAAGCCAAAAGGATCGATAGGCCGTGCTTTCGCAGTCCCTATGCTACTGAAACATGCGACAAGACAGCTTCTTCCCTTTTTGCTCTACGCGAGGTTTCTGTCTCGCTGAGGCTAGCTATCCTTAGGAACCTGCGTTATTCTTGAAGAGTACCGCCCCAGTCAAACTCCCCGCCTGGCAGAACAGTGTCCTCGAATCGGATCACGTCGGGAGTATTAACGGCGATCGGCCGAGGCCTCACGCCACTCTGACACGCGTTGCTGTCTAGAACACGTGACAGCCGGGCGCGAAGCCCTCGGCGGACACGCGCTCCGCCTAACCGAGTAAGTAAGCGAACGATGAAAGCTAGGGGTATTTCACCGGCGAGTTGCATCTCATACTTATGCTACCCCTCTCAGTCTCCTTACAGTGCCAGACTAGAGTCAAGGGCTCACACAGGGTCTCTTTCCCGCTAATTTTCAAGACCGTTCCCTTTTGCAGTGGTTTCGCTAGAAAGTAGATAGGGTACAGTGGGAATATCGTAAGCCATTAATGCGCGTCGTCACAATTAGATGACGAGGCATTTGGCTACCTTAAGAGAGTCATGGTTACTACGACCGCACCGGGGGGGTCTAGGGGGGCCGGTTAGCCCTGACCCCCAGCAGTAAGCGCCCCCCAGCGGTGGTGCCGGGCGGCTACATCGCGGTTATCCACTCCGCTAGAATCGGGATCCACCACCTGGGAGTCCCCCTCTACAGCGCAAATAACTGCGGATACGTACGCCAGGTACAAGAGTCCTTCAGACGTTAGGGGCCGAGGTTCACCAGAACAAATGACTATGGAATAGGTAGGTTTTGCGTACATGGACGGAGCCACCATTCCTACTATCTTTATTGTACCTTGATGTGACGCCCCAGGTAGAGGGCACCGATTCCACGCAGGGCGAATCATTATGACGTCCAACCGTGCAATGGATAGGCTGGGATTCGCCCAGGTGGGTTTCCAAAGCTTATTAAGGGAATGCGTACACATTGAAATTTCTCCACGAGACACACACTGCGCCAGGCGCCCTAGCTTCCACGCCCGTGAGAGTCCGACCCCAATTGGTAGGGCACCGGTCCCTCCCGGGGGGGCTCCCTACCTCCCTCACTACCCGGTGGTAGTCTAAGTCGCATGTATGACAGTTTCAGCATGCCGGCCCCCGAAATGTGCTTTCTCAGCGCCAGATCAGTCGACTCGGCCACGCATTCGCCACCATCAGCAACCCCGACAACGTTAGACGGGTCACCGTCGCGTACCTCGCTATAGGCTACGCTGCCGATCGCGCCGCGCTACGACAGGGCCGGACGCTTTGCCCAGAACCGGGATCGCTTATCCTTCCACTGTCGTTTATGGGTAAACTGTGATCGGTTTGCCCGTTTACCCGCGCTTTCTTAAATTTTCTACGTTGACATTCAGAGCATGGGCAGAAAATAAAATTGCGTTTAACACCCGCGAGGGCCATCGCAATGCTTTGTTTATTAGACGTCGGATTCCCCTAGTCCGTGCCAGTTCTGAGCTGAGCGTTGAATGGGGCCCAAAAGGACGACCACGGACGGCTCGCGCCGCCAAGGAAGCTCGCAGCAAGGAGATCCGCGGGAGGCCAAGGCACGGGACCCAGCTCGGATCCCGGGGCCGGCGCGAGAGCCCGACCGTTCACCTCGCCCAGGCCCGGCAGTCAGCCAGACCCGCTTCCCGACCAAAACCCGACACGCCCCGCTCCTCAGAGCCAATCCTTATCCGAAGTTACGGATCCAATTTGCCCACTTCCCTTTCCTACATTATTCTATCGACTAGAGGCTCTTTTACCTTGGAGGACCTGTGCGGATATGGGTACGAACCGGCGCCGACACCTCCCACGTGGCCCTCTCCTGGATTTCAAGGTCCGAGGGGAGAAACCGGACACCGCCGCAACTGCGGTGCTCTTCGCGTTCCAAACCCTATTCCCCTGCTAGAGGTTTCAGGGGGGAACTCGAACGCTTATACAGAAAAGAAAACTCTTCCGGATCTCCCGACGGCGTTCCAGGTCATTTTGGGTTACCCCGACGAACACCTTTACGGGCCCGAATTAATGCGGTTCCGCTGCCGGTTCGGAATAGGAAAACCCGGGTTCCCTTTCGCCCGACTGCGTGGTCTCGTATAAATTTATATATTCTCGACACTAGATATTTGCCCGTCATTGAATAGGATTTCTTCTAGGGCTTAGGATCGCTGACTTGTTGTGAAATTTCACCCAAAATTCCCCCTCCCCTCCCCTCCAATTTTTCCCCCAAACTCCCCCCCCTAACCTCCGCCCGACCCTTTCCCATTCC
>NW_028190329.1:0-9799 GCF_048542155.1 Nylanderia fulva
GAATAGGCAAAAATCGAAGACGAGCCAAAACACGTGCAAGCAAAGCAGCTGTCAAAAATTAACTGAACATTCAAAATGGCCGTACTTGTCGGCATAATGAGAAACATGAGTACCAACATAACGCCACAAAAAAATCGAAAATCGAATATACGTAACCCGCGGAAATTCAAAATTCGCGATACTTTTTGAACACACCTCGTATTCCATTTATGATGCAATCTAAAATTTATAGTTTTCAGAATTACTAAAAAAACTGTAATTGTTCACTAATATAATTGTTCGTTATTAAGTATCATAATATTTATTACAAAAAGACATTACGCGATGTCAAGGATCAAAAGCAAGATAAAAATTCTTCCTGATCATTATTGCATAAGAACTGATCGGTATAAAATGTGTGGATGTAGCAAAATGATTTCCTTGAAACGTTCCACGTATCGAATTTATTTGAATAAGCATTTTTATATTAAAACGATCTCTGCATTTAACTAAATATATAATTGTGATTTATATAAAAAAAATAATATAATAAAAATATTTTTAAGTCAGTTCTTTAATTTTTAAACCACAATCTACACTTCATTCCTCTCGACCAATAGAGTCAAACGATTAAGAAAGAAAGAAAATTTGGAAAATTTGAAAACTAAAGAATTTGAATTCTATGGTTGGGATCTCAGAAATTCTCCTGGTTCCTTCTCTTAAAGAAATCCTATGGTTGGGATCTCAGAAATACCCCTTGTTCCTTCTCTTTCTCGAAAGTCGGACCAATATTTTTCTCGCCTATTTCTTTACAGAGGATGTTAAGAAAAGGAACAAGGGGTATTTCTGAGATCCCAACCATAGGATTTCTTTAAGAGAAGGAACAAGGAGAATTTCTGAGATCCCAACCATAGAATTCAAATTCCTTAGTTTCCAAATTTTCCAAATTTTCTTTCTTTCTTAATCGTTTGGCTCTATTGGTCGAAAGGAATGAAGTGTAGATTGTGATTTAAAAAATAATATATTCAACGTAATACAATTGCAAATTTTCATATGATTATATTGATTAAATTTATATCAAATTAATATTATTAGTGTCAAATAAATAATTGATTTGACAGTATATATATTTAAATAAATATTCAAATTCAATAAATTTTTTTTAGTGCACAGAGAGAATTTTCTCTTAAAATTTATCCTGAAAATTATGGTAATCGAGAGAGAATTTCACGAGTTTTTCTGATTAATATTTACTACATAAAAAATATTAATATATCTATCACAATAAAATATTAATATTTTTGTAGTAAATATCAATCAGAGAAACTCATAAAATTCTTCCAATCTTGTTCCAGGATTTTCAGGCTAAATTCAAAGAGAAAAATTTTCTGTTAAGAACACTTGAAAAATTCATTAAAAACTGAAACAAATTTTCCTAACGATGCTGAGTAATAATGGATGATTGTCAACAATTTTTTTCAAAACCTCTACATTTTTCAAAAAATAAATTAACAAAGTATCGTCCGACAATAAATAGAAACAAATTGTACTTTACAATGGAGAATATACGTAATATATTACAAAATTTATTGCAAAATTAAATAATATTAAATATAAAAATAAATATATTTAAAAAAATATTAAACATAAAAATAAAAATATTTAAAAAATATGAAATATAAAAATAAAATATTAAAAAAAAATGAAATATAGAAATAAAAATATTTAAAAAAATATAAAATATAAAAAATATGAAATTTAAAAATAAAAATATTAAAAAAATATAAAAATAAGAATTAAATTTGTGTTGAGTAAAATGGAATTTATTTATACGAATCAAGTCAGTAAAATATATTTTCTTGAAGGAAGGAAAAAAACAATTCCGATCGGTTTCCTGATTAAAGCCGTATAATACACGGCTCTCTCTCTCTCTCTCTCTCTCGACTCTACGAGAGGTTTGCCTTCAGATCGCAAATAACTTCTCGTGTCACTAGGACCACTGACAGTGCACTCTCGCTGCCTCGTTGTCGTACAGAACTCTATAGGAGATCGTTTGGCTTTGTGTCTGCCAAACTGTGGAATAGCTTTCCTGTCAATATACAGGACTCTTCTAGTATCGAGATCTTTAGGGGGAGACTCTATGCGTATTTGCTTGGTCGAGTTTGTTAGGTTTGTAACGGTTCACCTTTCCCGACGCCGCGGATCGGCTCGCCGGTTCCAGGATTCGGGAGGAAGGGGGAGATTCAGACTCGCTTATTCCTTATTAACAATGCTTTGGTTTATTCAAAAAGAAACAAGTAAACAAAATGATTGTTGGCATAAAGCCTAAATAGAGAAACTTATTGACTACTCGGTATAAACGAAATGTTTGTTGGCATAAAGCCCTAAATAGAGAAACTTATTGACTACTCGGTATAAACAAAATAAGGAGGCGTATAGCCTGTAGCGGTGTCCGGAAAAGATTTACAAATTACCCGGTATAACTTAGAGATACGGTGTACGGAGGCGTATAGCCTATAGCAGAAAGAAACCGGAAACCGGGAAACCCGGCGTAATGACGAGAAACCCGTCACCCGGTGTATAGCAGGAAGAGACCGGAAACCGGGAAACCCGGCGTAACAACGAGAAACCCGTTGCCCGGCGTGTAGCAGGAAGAGACCGGAAACCGGGAAACCCGGCGTAACAACGAGAAACCCGTTGCCCGGCGTGTAGCAGGAAGAACCGGAAACCGGGAAACCCGGCGTAATGACGAGAAACCCGTCACCCGGCGTGTAGCAGGAAGAGACCGGAAACCGGGAAACCCGGCGTAACAACGAGAAACCCGTTGCCCGGCGTGTAGCAGGAAGAGACCGGAAACCGGGAAACCCGGCGTAACAACGAGAAACCCGTTGCCCGGCGTGTAGCAGGAAGAGACCGGAAACCGGGAAACCCGGCGTAACAACGAGAAACCCGTTGCCCGATACTAAAGGTAGGAGGCCAGAAACCGGGAAACCCGGCGTAACAACGAGAAGCCCGTTGCCTGGCTAGGAGGTCCGGAACAGGACTGGTGCCGGCTCATCCGTCGAGCCGGCTTATATACCCTGCCGGCGGTTCCCCCACTCTACCTCGAGGCTGTGGTGGGGGTAACGCCGGCGTCGTAGTGGGGCGCCTCTGGGGGTTGTAGTGGGGCGCCCCTGGGGTAGGGTGACCCGTGTATCAGTTATGATTTTGTGCTTAGGGGCGCCTTAGGCGCCATAGCCTCAAGTGGCGGGCGGGTGATCGGCCCGCGAGGCGTTAGTAACGGCTACGCCGTTACACTACCCCCTCCCTAGACGGTGGATCGCACGTGATCGGCCGAAACGGTCGAACCGTATCATCCACCGTCCAGTAGGGAAAGTGGCTCGGAACTTCCGAGTGGCGTGGGCGGTATGGCGCTGGAGGAATCACGGCGGCTGGTCCTGTCCTACGCCCCGATGGTTTCCTCGTCCTCTTCCTCGGATGCCGCCTTGAGGTCCTGCACATGGATGTGGCGGTGCCATCGTCCTCGGGCGTCCTTGAGGTCAACAATTACGGGGGATACGATCCTCCGGACAGTCATCGGTCCGCTGTACTTCGGGGCCAGCTTGGCGTTGAACGCGTTGGCCTTGCTGGACAGGGGGCGGTCGCGTTTCCAGACGCGTTCGCCCAGCTGCGGTCGCCAGTCTCGTCGCCTCAGGTTGTACGGCTTCTCTTGCCGCTGGAAGGCCCGGGCGAGGTGGATTCGGACCACCTTGTAGGCGTCCTCCAACTGGGTCTGGCGGGTGCTTGGTCCTGGTGCTGGTGCGGTTCCTGGTCGATCCTCTGGATGTGGGCGAGCGAGCTCTCGGCCATGCAGGATGTAGGCCGGAGTGTATCCGGTGGCCTCATGTCGGGCGGTGTTGATGGCGAACTGTAAGGCGGGGATTCGCTCGTCCCAGTCTTTGTGCCGCCGGCCTACGTACTGGCTGATCATTGTTTTAACCGTACGGTTCGCTCGCTCTACCGGATTGCATTGCGGAGTGTACACGGGGGATGTCCGATGTTGTATCCCGTAGGAAGCTAGCAAGGCCTTAATGCGTTGCGCGACGAACTGAGTCCCGTTATCGGATACCAGGGCGACCGGACACCCGTGCCGGTATATCAGGCGGTCGGTGAGTGCTCGGGCTACGGCTACGGCGGTGGCTTTTCTAAGCGGGACCATTTCGATCCACTTACTGAACCGGTCTTGTATGGTTAATAGCCAGGTATGGCCGCTAGTGGATCGAGGCAGGGGACCGATCAGGTCTACGGCGGCTTGTTCCCATGGTGCGCGGACAGAGGTGGCCATCATCCGACCAGCCGGTCGTTGTTGACTGGCCTTGTGCCGCGCACAATTAGCGCACCCTCGGACGTACCGGGCAATTTCCCGAAACATGCCGGGCCAGTAATATAGCTGGGCCACCCGAGCCAATGTTTTGGAAATGCCTAGGTGCCCGGCGGCCGGGTCGTCGTGCATTCGCTGAAGCAGGGCGGGTCGTTGGTCTGTAGGCACGCACTGCTTCCATTGCTCTTCGGCTGGTGTTTCCCGGAAGTCCAGATCGTGGAGTATATGCCTGTACAATCGTTGATCCTGGATTTTATAGTCCGGGTGATCGGTCGGATGTCTCCGTACTTCGGCTAGTTTACGGTGGTACCACCGGCATTTCGGCCGGGTCACCGCCAAAGCTTCCGGGAGGCGGGAGAGGGCATCTGCCACCTGGTTAAGTGTCCCGCGCCGGTACTGGATGTCGAAATCATGTTGTTGTAATTCGAACATCCAGCGGGCTAGTCGTCCGGTAGGGGCCTCGATGTGTTGTAACCACTTTAAAGCTTGGTGGTCGGTCACGACGGTGAATCGGTAGCCCTCGAGGTAATCCCGCATCCGGCGTATACCCCACACGACAGCCAAGCACTCTAGTTCGGTAGCGCTATAATTCTTCTCGGCTGCGTTGAGGGTCCGGCTGGCGTACGCGATAACCCGCTCTCCTTCGCCGAGGTGTTGGGTTAATACGGCCCCTAACCCGTGGGCGCTGGCGTCGGTTTGTAGTAGAAATGGTCGCGCAAAATCTGGACAGGCGAGGACAGGTGCGGTGGTTAAGGCCTGTTTTAGTTTCCGGAACGCGGTTTCTTCTTCTTTTGCCCAGGTCCAGCGCGCTCTCTTTTTAGTGAGTCGAGTGAGAGGGGCGGCGATAGTGGAGAAGTCAGCGATGAATCGGCGGTACCATGACGCTACCCCCAGAAATTGCCGAACCCTGCGGAGGGTCGTGGGGGCAGGCCAATCGGTAATGGCTCGCACTTTTTCTGGGTCCGTCCGGATTCCGTGCCGATCGATAACGTGTCCGAGGTACCGAAGACTTGGCCGGCAGAAGTGACACTTTTCTGGGTTGAGGCGGAGTCGGGCGTCACGGAGGCGGCGAAAGACTTCGGCCAAGTGGCCTAGGTGCTCCTCGAAAGTACGGGACGCGACAACTATGTCGTCCAAGTAGACGAGGACGTGTGGTTCTAACTCGGGTCCTAGCACGGTGTCGAGCAGCCGTTGGAAGGTGGCCGGTGCTGAATGCAGTCCGAATGGCATGACGCGGAACTGCATCAGCCCTCTCCCTGGCACCGTGAAGGCGGTTGCGGGGCGGCTCTCCGGAGTTAGTGGCACTTGCCAATACCCGCTGCGTAGGTCCAACGTGGACAAGTAGTGTGCGCCTCGTAGCTTATCTAAGGTGGCGGCAATGTGAGGCAGCGGGTATGCATCTTTTTCTGAGGCCGCGTTTAATCGGCGGAAGTCTATACAAAATCGGTAGGTCCCGTCTTTCTTCTTTGCCAGCACTATCGGAGAGCTCCAGGCGCTGGTGGAGGGCTCGATGACTCCTTCGGCTTCCATCTTTTGGACCTCTTGGTCGATCACGGCTTGCATGGCCGGATTACGGGGCCGATATCGTTGTTTAATGGGCGGCCCCGGTTTTAGCCGAATTTGGTGTGTGGCTTTGTCGGTCGGGCCGCGGACCGATTCGAACTTTGGAAGTTCGTTATTTAGAAAGGCCTGTAGCCTTAGCGCCTCGCTGGTAGTTCCTGGGCTGATACTGGCTGTCGCGATTCCATCTTTGGTTGTTGTCTCGGTGACAGGTCTGGGCGGCGGGCGCAGCTCGACTCCTAATTTCGCCCAGAGGTCTATGCCTATTAGTACGGCGTTGTCTAGTTGTGGTAGTACGGAGAAGCGGTGGCGGTACGATTTTCCTCGTAACCTGACCGTTGCTTCGATGGTCTCGGCAATGGGGACTTGCGTCCCGTCGGCCAGGCGTATCTGGGCTGCCTTGAGATCTGGGCTAGACGGTGTGCGGTTGATTCGGCGGGCCGTTTCAGCGTTTACGAATGAGATTTCTGAGCCGGAATCGAGGAGGCCCCACAAATGTTGTCCGGCGATCTGGATCCGGAGGTGCGGTCTCGGGTTGTATTTTAGGCCGAGTTGGGCTGGACGACGGCCGCGACGTCTCCGGCCCGCACCCCGTTTCCCGTCGGGGGGTGGCAGTCACGGGTGAGGACCCCGTCCTTGCCACATCTCGAGCAGAATTTCTTCGGAGGTCGCTGGCAGTGCAGGCGTGTATGTCCTCGTTGCTTGCACCTCCAGCAACATTCCTCCCGACTGTAGACCGCGGAAGCTACAACCGGGGTGTGGCTTTGCGGCACGTCCCTTCGTCGTTCCTGTCTTCGGCGGTCGGCCTCTTCGTATTCGGTGGCTCGGATGCTCAGATCCCCGACGCTGAGCACGTCCGCCCGACGGATGTACAATTGGTACTCCGGATCCATGTTTTCGTAGAGCTGTTCCAGTTGGTCTAGGGGTGAATATCCCCCGGCGCGCCGCATCATGGTCAGGACCTCGGTGGCGTACTTTTGGAAGGACTCTTTAGGGCGTTGTTGACGTCCCTGGATCGTCCTTTTCATCTGTCTCTCATACCCGCTTGGCAGGTATTGCTGGCGGACAGCTTGGCGAAAGTCGGCCCAGCTGGCTATGGTATCGCGGATGTTGCGATACCACAGCAGGGCGTCTCCCCGTAAGAGTTCGGGTAGCCCTAACAGCATCTGGGCGTCGGTGTAGCCGTAGCCCAGGCACAGCTCTTCCGTACGCTCGAGGAATGCCAGGGGGTCCTTGCCCTCGAAGTGGCACCCCCATTTTCGGATCTGGTCCATGATCCTGGCTGGTTCAACAGGTGTCGGGGTGGTAGCTTCTTCGTCTTTGGTTGGGCTTCCGGTGGCCATTTCGACGTTGATAGTGGGCACAGGTAGGTGAGTTCGAAATAGCGCGGGGTTTTGCCCGACAAATCGGCGGAGGCGTCGGCGGACCTCGTCTAAAGTTCCTTGGCTATCGATTCCGTGTCTTTTGGCCAAGGCAATAGCTTCGGTTTTTGATAATTGATTTACCCACGCGGGCATCTGGATAGGCTTAAGCGAGTCGGGATCTCCACTGGGCAGGTCCCTGTTCGGGCGCCATGTAACGGTTCACCTTTCCCGACGCCGCGGATCGGCTCGCCGGTTCCAGGATTCGGGAGGAAGGGGGAGATTCAGACTCGCTTATTCCTTATTAACAATGCTTTGGTTTATTCAAAAAGAAACAAGTAAACAAAATGATTGTTGGCATAAAGCCTAAATAGAGAAACTTATTGACTACTCGGTATAAACGAAATGTTTGTTGGCATAAAGCCCTAAATAGAGAAACTTATTGACTACTCGGTATAAACAAAATAAGGAGGCGTATAGCCTGTAGCGGTGTCCGGAAAAGATTTACAAATTACCCGGTATAACTTAGAGATACGGTGTACGGAGGCGTATAGCCTATAGCAGAAAGAAACCGGAAACCGGGAAACCCGGCGTAATGACGAGAAACCCGTCACCCGGTGTATAGCAGGAAGAGACCGGAAACCGGGAAACCCGGCGTAACAACGAGAAACCCGTTGCCCGGCGTGTAGCAGGAAGAGACCGGAAACCGGGAAACCCGGCGTAACAACGAGAAACCCGTTGCCCGGCGTGTAGCAGGAAGAACCGGAAACCGGGAAACCCGGCGTAATGACGAGAAACCCGTCACCCGGCGTGTAGCAGGAAGAGACCGGAAACCGGGAAACCCGGCGTAACAACGAGAAACCCGTTGCCCGGCGTGTAGCAGGAAGAGACCGGAAACCGGGAAACCCGGCGTAACAACGAGAAACCCGTTGCCCGGCGTGTAGCAGGAAGAGACCGGAAACCGGGAAACCCGGCGTAACAACGAGAAACCCGTTGCCCGATACTAAAGGTAGGAGGCCAGAAACCGGGAAACCCGGCGTAACAACGAGAAGCCCGTTGCCTGGCTAGGAGGTCCGGAACAGGACTGGTGCCGGCTCATCCGTCGAGCCGGCTTATATACCCTGCCGGCGGTTCCCCCACTCTACCTCGAGGCTGTGGTGGGGGTAACGCCGGCGTCGTAGTGGGGCGCCTCTGGGGGTTGTAGTGGGGCGCCCCTGGGGTAGGGTGACCCGTGTATCAGTTATGATTTTGTGCTTAGGGGCGCCTTAGGCGCCATAGCCTCAAGTGGCGGGCGGGTGATCGGCCCGCGAGGCGTTAGTAACGGCTACGCCGTTACAATTTATTTGTCTTTTTATTATCTTATACTTTTTATATTTTATTTTTCATTTTTTATATTTTATTTTAGTAATTTGCCATATGGTACATCACAATTTAGCGAGAATGTAAATATTGTTAACTTTTAACTTTGACATAATTTTCGGCGTGTTTATTCGTTAGTACAGTGTGCTCAGTCGTAGCAAGATGACACAAGTGAAACGCAGTTAATTTACTATCCGATCTTAAGTTAAGTCTCACCGGAGCGTACTTTTAAATGTCAATAACGATATGCAGTAACTCATTGTAAGTCTCATTTGTTACATTTCACGTTTTCAATTTAAATGTTGATTCTGATTGCATGTACATTAATTTCTAGAATGCTTCTATTGTAATTTTGAAAAGGACCACAACCCGTATGGTCGAAACGTCAATAAATATAGTTTAACAAATCGAATAGACAGCCAGTGTAGTCAGTTTAATATCTACTACCTTAGTATTTCATTCCTGGCGAACGAAATTTAATATTTTATTGTTATATATTTTTACTAAAACATTTCTCTTTAATTCAAATATCCCATGAAAATCCATATTGATACCAGAGTCCTGTTGCGCCAATTTAGAGCGTGGGATTATCACCATGCGAACTCGGGTTCAAGTCCGCGTAGGACATACTGCCTTTTTTCGCATGATGCGATGGCCGTTGTTGCCAGCGGACGCGAGGATGGCGATAAATGTCGCTCCCCCCCCCCTGTACCCCCGCAGCCCCAGGATACGTGTTTGCACTGCCGACAGCACCAGGTTAATAATCCCCGCACAGGGCCCAGGACTTATAATTTTGCAATTTTTTTTGAATAAAATAATTTATTCATGAAACTAATAAAATAAGATTATAACAAGAATATATAATAAGAATATTTTTAAATTGATCAATGTATTGGTTTAATTTATCGTCATCGAAGAGGAAAGAAAGAAAAGTCTTCGATTACGTTTATTTGTCAATCATAATTAAAAATATTCAAAAAATCATATGATTTTGTTTTGTAATTGTCAATCTAATCTTTGATTGAATTTGCTCGATAAGAAAATTAGTTATATTTTACAATTTTACATTATAAATGTTGATAAAAATTCAAGTTGTGAACTTTGACTTCGGAATCGAGCAAATTCAATCGAAGATAGTATCGACAATTTATCATTTGATGATCGAATATCTGATTGCTAA
>NW_028190329.1:10388-152996 GCF_048542155.1 Nylanderia fulva
AGAGAGGGCGTACGCGAACCCGCACCACGAGCTCCTCAATCCGGACACTTAGGTATCGAAGAAGACATATCAGCGTACTCTCGCGTCTCATACTAATGAGCGCGAATGTTCCGAATGTAGTAGTCTGTAGTAGGTTATGTTTAAGAAAATGCCGGCCCGTGTCAACTGACAAAAGCGAGCAGGCTGTCATTGCGCGGAACTCATGGGTAGGCGAAATTAGCGGTAAGCATCCATGACGGTGGTGTTGACCGCCGATATTAGGGACCTCTAACCGGACGTAGATAAGGTCGCTACGAGTTTCAAAGAACCTACTAGTGATTCAGGAATTATCACAAAGTATGATTAGTTAGACGTGTAAGACTTAACTAAGAAACTCTCACGCATCCGCCCGACAGGGGTCAAAGAATTAGGGAATCGTTATTAGTAGACCTTAGTTTATTTCGCGTTGGGGCGCAACGACCCAAAATGTTTTATGACGGCAACAAACGCGACTACGCAGTCAGTGAATAGACGATGGATAGAGGAATTCGCCCGCGAAAACGGGATACGGCACGATACCACCCCTCCACTCCATACCACCCTCAGGCGAACCCCGTAGAAAGGGGTGAATAGGGTTTTAAAAACAATGATAGTCGCTTACATAGATAGGGATTCATAAGGATTGGGACCGGAATATTGCGGACTTCCGGTTTGCATATAATACCGCGGAGCATTCCTCCCCTGGGAACTTCGCCGGCATTCCTGAATCTGGGCCGAGAGTTGATACCGAGAGGGGAGGCTGCGAGACCAGGTCACGAGATGGCTCAGGTCGACGCAGCCGATTCCCGCGGTTTGGTCGGAATTAGAATGGAGCGGCCTGAAGTTGATTCGGGAATGGGTTGGCGAACGTTTAGAGGAGGCCCAGGAAAAAAACAGGCGACGTACTATAATCTGAGGCGTCGAACTCGCAGTTTTCGTACGGGTGCACTAGTCTTGCGAAGGCGGCACGTCCTTTCGTCGGCCGCCGATAACTTCGCGGCAAAGTTGGCACCCAAATTCGAAGGTCCGTCCCTTCCGAATCGGGAGGAAATTGTCCTCCGTAATTTACGAGCTGACTCGTCTAGATGGGTCAGCCGCCGGTTATAAAAGCCCACATACAATATCTAAAACCCTACTATGCCCCCGACCCTGACTAGGATACCGAGAGAATCACAGGAAAACCCTCCCGAGTAGCGGAGATGAATCCGGCAGAGGAGGAATGGAGAGGGGCTCTGGGGGAAGATATGCCGATCTCGTCCCTCCAGGTAGACGAGCACTACCCGGAGATATGGCGGATATGCGCGGACACTGCGGAGACCGTTCCGACGCCTCGTCAGCACCACGCGGGGCGCGGTCTGTTCGCGATTTCCCAGCAACGAGGGAGGTGAGACTCCCTTAAGATATCGGGAAGTAAAACCTAATCATGACTGTCGGCAGAATTCGGGACCTCGTGGGGTGGAGGGCATGGCGAGAGAAAAGTTGAGTGAGGCAGTGATCGAGTGGGGTGGTCATCGATTGTGGGTCGATGGCCAGACCTTGCGGTCCTCCCCAGGAAGGGCGGGCAGAGTTTTGTGACGTGGTCTTTTGAGCCCGTCACAATCGAGGCGGAACCGCCCCCCGGGCTGGCGGGAAGCGTCTGAGAGCGTATATTATTTTGTGTCTCCGTGCCGGGTGAGCAGCGACATTTCGCAGCTCGCACCAGCCACTACTGATCAGCGGAATAGAAGGTGTAGTGGGTGTTAGGCCAGGAGACAACGGCCATTGTTTATAGGGGAGAAGAGGACCGGACAGGGACGGAGAACGACCTCGAAGGGGAGGAGCAGAGACTCGAGAACACGCCCGGTGTGTGAGTATACGAACATAACCGATCACAGGGTACCGAGAAATAAGGAAGCATACTGCAGAGAACTCGTTACAGCTTCGATGGGGAATTATGGACGCACAGCGAGCAGTCCAGATCAGGGAGTAAAAGGCGCCTACATCCCTCGACAAGATGATGACCCTGAGGGGCCCGCACCACGCCACGCCTCGAGAGAAACACGGAGATCTAACGGGATGATCACCCCGGAACGACTTCCCTCAGCCAAGAAAGGTCGTTTGGAACATCAGCATACGGCCATACGAGGTGTGGACGGGACCGCCGAAAATGGACCTGCTACATCATCGCTCCCGAGGGCTGGAATTTGAATTTGGCGGCGGAAGTCCGTCGACCAGCCGCCGGAGACACCGGAATCGATACGAGGATCGATTCCGGGGTCCGGCGCGGGCGCAACGCTGCCGCGAAACCTGGCAACCGGGCCGGGGTGGCGCGCATTGTCTTCCCCATCCCCACCAGCGTACCTGCCGAGGTTCCCGCCGGCCCGAAGGAAAGGAAATCATGTTCGGCAAGCCGGTGTCCTGCGAGCACACCCAGGGACAAACGACCCACGACAGCCAACTGCGACCGTGCCGGAAATATCTGTAAGGCACCTCCTCGATCGTACGGTAAGCGCGGATTCGGCAGAGATCCCGTGAGCGTGAGTCATTGAAAGAGAAAATTAACGATACCGAGCAACTATGCTGTAAATCTTTTAGTACCGAGAATTAGTGGAGAGACTCACGGGACTCACGTCGATTTCCGCGTCATTAAGTTATTGCGTAAATCTTTGCCTTCTTCGCCTCTCCGAGGGGCACCGAAACGAGTCGACAGTTCACATCGTAGTATATTATATTTGTAGCATTGTATCGAGTCATTAATTAACGAAATTTGAGAATAAGTTACGCTGGATTGGTATATGATCCCATTCGGATTCCGAGCCGGTTACAAAGGGAGGAGAGTAACGATAATAAAGATTTTCGATAACACCCAGCGATCTCCCAACGGCTCGATAATAAAATTATAGCTACTTTGATTCACACCATTTATATACTATTAACTGAAAATATATTCTTATTTTATCCCTATTTCTGAGTACAATCAATATCGAGATTTCCTCTCTCTCTCCGGGACTGCGATTCGAATCTCCTTACGAAAGAACCACGACACCTCTACCCCCTGTTGATACCGAGCTACCGAGGCGAGCCGTCGTTGCTCCGCATGATTATTAGTTGAGCTATTGTTGAGTGGTGCGGCCTGACCGCCACCTGGCGCCCCAAAAGATACGATACCGAGCAATCAGTGATACCGAGCAAGTATCGAGAGAAACGGAAGAGCGGCACGACGAGGTTGCTGCAGCAGTCTCTCTACGCCCTCTCTCTCTTAGTTTGACGAGAGAGGACGGAGAGGGCGGTCGCAATCTGTTTCGTCTCTTTGCGTGGTCTGGTCGTGAGAGCTTGGTCGCCGTGGGAACAGCCCCGTGACGATCTTTTCCAGCATTATCGAAACACGTGGGTGAAGCATTGTTTGACTCTTCAGCTTCTTTCATCACCATCTTGTATGGTTTTGTCCCATGGGTCATTGTTGACCTCCTCGAGCAGTTTTTTCCAGCATCTCCTCTTGCTGATCTTGATTGCCTTGGCCAGCTTGCTTCGGGCATCTTTGTGGGCCCTTCTCCAGCACAGGTAATTGGGCTTACCCCTGTTCTGTTTGGCTTTCCTTCTTGTTCGTATACACTCCCGGCGCAGTGCAGCTATCGTCTCGTTCCACCAGTACGCGGGCAGGTGTCGATTTCCTTTCCGGGCATTGTTGAATCGCACGTCCTGATTATCCGGTTCATGATTTCTTCGACTTCTTTGGTTTGCAATCCTTGCGTTCACCGGTCCTTTCTCCAGCGCCACTGCAAAAAGTTTGCGGTCAAATGCGCCGGCCTTCCATCCCACTGCGTTGGTCTTTTCAGGTGGTGCTCTTCTTCTCTGGCACTGGACACTTTCCAGTAAATCAGGTGGTGATCACTGAGGTGTAAGATATTTGTTACCTCCCAAGCGTTGTTGTTGTCTGAGACGAAACTCGGACTGACGAATGTGAGGCCCACGATTAAGCCCTTGTCTCCTCCTTTCGAAGGTCCACTTGTTTCCCGTATTGAGCAGCGCTAGGTCCAGACTCGAAAATGCCTCTAGCAACACCAGACCTCTTTGATTCGTCTCATTGCTTCCCCAGTCGGCTGCCCACGCGTTGAAGTCACTTGCGATGGCCACGGGAGAGTGCTTCCTGGCGTCCTCGGTCAGCCTGTGGAGAGTCAGCAAACTCTCTGGTATCGTCATTGGGTGTTGCGTAGCAGCTATAGAAGTGGATGTCTCCAATCTTAGCTCTTACAAATCCCCTTTGCTCGTTTCATTAGTACTCTAGAATGGAACGCCATTGCACGACCAAATAGCCGCTTTGTTTGTTGGATCAGAGATCCACTGTGGGCTCTCAGGTATTCTGTATGGCTCAAATATTAGCATCAGATCCGGCTTCGCTTCTGTCGCAGTCTGTGCAAGGAGATCCTGCGCTGCTTCGCAATGGTTCAGGTTTTGCTGCATTACCCTCATCTTCTACTGTTTATTTTTTGCATCTCCTCCTTGATGACTAGGCACCTGTAGTTGCCCGCGGCATGGTCGCAGTTTTCTTGTCTTCCCCTCTCCTCACACAGGACGCACCGCGCCGAGTTCGGACACTGGACCACTTTGTATCCCGCGCCACCACATTTAATGCAGAGCTTGGATCTGTCGATGTTACTTTTTCATTGACTTGCGATGTGCCCCAAGTGCCAGCACTTAAAGCACTTTCGAGGTCTATTCACCTCCCGGATGGAGTAGTTCACCAGTCCTATTCGGATCTTGCCCCGTTCTCCTATGACTTTACGTGCAATCTCCGCCGGGAGTCTGACCGAGGCGATCTTCGTGCCTCCGTACGCTCCCCGCAATGATTTGACAGCTTTTCGTTGAGACACTCGGGCTTTTGTTGCTCGCTTTCTTCAGCGCTGCCAGGACCTCTTCCGAAGTTGTTGTTTCCTTGATGTCCCTGATCTCAAAGTCAACCTTCTGCATCTTACAAGTGACTTCCGCCTCTTCTTTCAGCACTTCTGTTATCTTAGTGTGTAGAGGTTCAAGTCTATCGCCGATCTTCCGGTTGAGGACTATCAGCAGTTGACCCGAGGCCGTTCTTCTCACCTTCTCAATCTTACCCTTCACCTCATTCTCAGGAATGCCCTCCTTCACCTTCCTGAGGATATCGGCATAGGACTTTTGCTTCTCATCTTTGGCGCTAATAAGTAACGCGTTGGGCAGCATTCGCATCTTCCGTTTTTTGGCGCTATTATCCTTTTGCGGTGGCTTTTTTTTTCTTCTTTATTTGCCAACCTTCCTCCTGGTTCTCGGACGAGCCAAGTTCGCCTACTTTTGTTCTTGACTTTTTCTTCTCTGCTTCTGCGGAGGGTGGCGTGCGATCCTTGCGCTTGACCTGCTGGCCTCCTTTCGGAGTTTGGAGTAGCTCCAAGTCCTTACACTGGTCACCCGTCTGTGTCAGGGCCTTACCGTCTACCTCTGGCTTGGAGTTTCCTATTGGACTGTCTTCTTGTAACTTTATCATCCTGGTAAATGAAGTGCTGATAATCTTGCCAAATCACGTAGAGGTTGGTTTATACTCCTAATTTTTTTGTCGCTCATTTTTTCTACGAGCTCTTGAATGAGGTCTTCGAGTCGCTGCCACTGTTCCCCTCCTTTTCTTGTTTTCCAATCTTGTATCATTAGATGCAGCTAGGGCCAAATCGCTCACCCTTTTTCACTCCTGACCAACGCCGGTACTGGGATATTCCTCCCCTGCACCGTAACGGTTTTATCCTCCTCTAAACTACCCATAGTTGGTTTGGAATCGGGGTTCCTTCCCCTAGCTGGTTTTGGTTCACCCCCGAGTGTTTTATTTCCCCGGTACCCGCCATTTCTGGTAAGCGTTCACCTATCCGCTACCTGGGGAGGCGCCCAGTTGGAGACCAGCAACCCCGCTGGGTGTGTGTGTGTGTGTGATTCGCGGGTGTTACATTAGTACGAAGGTCATCAATCGGGACTGGTGGGGAGAGAGTCATTGTTAAAATATATTAGGGTCCCAATTGGTTAATACAAATTATTTTTATTGATAATAAATACATTATGTGTAAGTGTTGTGTGTGGAGGGTCATAGGGAATCGGAAGTTTCAGAGAAGAGAAGAGGGAGGAAATGTTTGAGGATTTCAACGGGACATCCCAGAGGGGTTGGGATATTTGGGATCGCAAAGGGTATGAGGATTCCGGGGGGACACAATTCTGCTAAACGGCTGAGGTATTCTTCTTCGTAAAAACCGTCAGCGTCGAGGCAGACAGTTCTTTCGGAGAGAGGGAGATCAAGAGCGGGAAAGCTATTTATGATCAATTGAACAAGATCATTCTCATCGGAAAATGGTTTTGTTCCTTGGTTGTTTTTTTAGGAAGGAGAAGGTGTCGTGGAAACAAGGGAGAATCTCTAGGGGAATATTATGGTACTCACATTCGCATGGTTGCGTGTGAGGGAATAATGGTGAGGAAGGAGCTGGTAAGAATTCTACAGGATGGGTTGCTTACTCTTCTGAATCATCTACGAAGTCGATCGTTTCGATCTTGAAAGATCAGGGAAGCTCGGTGGGGGATCGTAAGAGTTTCCGAGGAGGGGATCTGGGAGAGTCAAGGAGTTCGGGGCGGGGAGGAGAAGAGGGTCGCGATTTCTCCGATGAGGAATCGGTGAAGTGGTGCGATGCTTCGGGGTAGATACTCTTAAAAATATGGTCGGCTATTTCTAAGTTAATTATTTCCTCGTGGTCTCTAACCCACGGCCCTAACCTAGCTCGGACTTCCCGATGAATTTAGATCGGGTCGACCACGGGGGAATCCGATGTAGTCCGAGCCACTTCCCGTCTTGACCGCTGATTCCGCCGATTTCGCGCAGATTTTGCCGCGGCCCGAGAAGGTCGTCTTGTAGTGGTTTGTCCACTACAAGACCAACCGGAATAAAATAATTGAATTGACAGGCGAGATTCGAAAATAATTCTCGGGAACTCTCGGGAACTCTTTTTCGTGGATTACGTAGAATAATGTGTTAAAATATATATATATATTTTCCTTCTTTTATTCTATTTCTCAGTTCACTCAGTCAGACTTACCAATAGTTTAGGAGTAAGAGGAGAAACCACGGATTACTCTGCTAACGCGGAGAATCCAGAGTGATTTCGAGAGAGGAAAAAATAGAAGAAAATCACGGATTGCTCTGCTATTGCAGAGAATCCAAAGTAATTTTCGAGAGAGAGAAATAAAGAAGATGATTGATTGTCAAGTCTCAGCGAAATAAAAAGGTGATTAAAATAAAAATGTAATAATTTAGTTGAATTCCCGAGATTATTTTAAGTACAAGAATGAGATGTGAATATATTAGATAGACTTACTACTTATAGCGAGCGGTAAGTCTAGGTTTATTCGAGGGAATCTCGGTTGGCTGCAGGTGGCTTGTTGAAGGCTTCGTAGGACACTTATCGTGCACAAGTACGAGAACACTAATCAACTGTTTGCCGGAGTAAAAGGTAGTAAGTGTGCTCCGTGGCAAAGTTCGCGTTTATATCCTGTTTTTTTTTCACGCCCTCCGTTTCGTCTTTCTAATAAGATCCTGCGAATGGAAATCCGTAGACGCAGTTTTGAATATTTTTACTTTCCCCTTCCATGGGATAGGTTTCGAAGATCGACGAATTAGAAGTTTATTACAAGGATCTTTGAATCGAAGTTCGTTTCCAAAAGCGGGGATATTTCGAGATTAGATATCGCTGGCGGTGTTTGTTCTTAGATTTTCCGGGTGTGTAATGTTCGGCGGTTATTAGTTATGTTCTCTTATTGACGGAGCCGCCGATTTATGATTTGTTTGGCGACAATATTCGGCACATCTTATTTACAAGTTTTATATCAAAATATATATTTATTTTCTTTTGCTTTCGGCACTTTTCGCCTCGTTTTCATGTCTTAATAATTTATAATATTTGTTAGATCTTCCCGATACATCCGGCTGTAGCGGCACGTTTGCGATTTTTAATTAAAATAATCATAATTTATAAATGTATTTATATGTAAAAAATACAAACGATATATGTGTATTTTTTTATTTTAAATTATTATTTAAATTATTATTTCTTTAATTATAATTATTATCTCTTATTTAATTATTTTTATTTTAAATTATTATTGCAATGCATGCATACATAAAAATATAAAAATGCAATGCATAAAAATTTAACATTTAAGTCTTTAATAAACAACAAAAAAAATAATTTCTACAAGAATCTTTTAATCAAATTACCTACGTTTCCATTAAATTTGTGCGTCTATACACATTCACCACGTTGTACATACAACACTGCACCCGCTGGACGTCTTTTATATATTTTTATATTTAAACATTTGTCCTCTCTATTATACATTAACCTCATTAAGGGTTGGCAGGAGGCCCGGTGGAGACGCTTATCGGCCAGCCTAGAATTACGGATTCTCTCATATAAGATATTAGCCAAAATACTAAATGAATCTGATTAAATTTACGATATTTCTAATCAATAGAATTGTCCACAACTCGCCAAAGATCTATTTTTTGAAAAAAAAGATAAAAATAAAATTTATAATAAACTTGGGGAAACGCACAGTTAATAACGAGTAAGGTTGGGTTAGCCGCGAGTCCGTATTTTATCTATTATAAATTTTTAAGAGGAAAAATGCAAAATCAAGCGTTTTTGCGAGTTGCTTTATTAAATAAAGAATATATAAAAAATAAATTTCACGAAGCTTCACGTGATTTCTTTGATGTAAAATCTTATATGAAAGAATCTCACTAGATCTATAAGAAAAGCAGAAAAAATTTCCGTGGTCATACTGATACCTTGACAAGGAGAGAGTTTCATTCTATCTTTGTATCTCTTGCATCTGAAAACTCGAGTTCAAGTCTATTTGGTATAATAATTTTTTTTATAATATATTGAAATATATAAAAATTATTTTAAAAATATATATTTTTAAAAACAATTTAAAAAAATTTTTTAATATTGAAAATATTTCAATAATTTTACAACACACATATTGTATATAAATGCAAAATAATTTCGTAAATAAATTAATCCAGTATTTTCTATATTTAAAAAATTCTTTAGTTAATTGACTTTACAAAAAATATATTTTTAATAATTTTTATATAATCTAATATATTATTATTGTTGCGAACGCGCGGCTTGAACCGTGGTCCGACACGAAGCTGCGACGAACGAGCATGCTCGGCCTTTTTAGGGCCGCGTCTCGCGCGCCGCCTCTCAGATCCTTCACCCGTTTTTTTTTTTTTTTATTGGAAAGAAATCATAGGAATCTCATGAGAGATGTGATGGATGGACAATAAGATAATTGTTGAGTGGACTGTATCTTAATAGGGTGATCGCGCACCCATGTGTGCGCTGAGATTGATGATTTACGCAGGAAGCCGAATTGAAAAGGAGTCTTGAGTTGGATGAACAAAAACAGATCAATTTATTATATCACACGTCAGAAAGTCACCTGGACTTGACACAAACAAACCAAAGAAAAAACAAAAACTCGATATGAGAATCGAAAGCGTTTGCTGTACGCGCAGCAAATTTACATTTGACAATTGATCACTTATCGAACGCCTGATTGTGTATCAAGCGTCGTACAAAACAATTATTCGTTTCGAAGCTCGCGATCACAAAAGAGAAAACTGTTTGTTCGATATCGACACCATTGTCTTTTGTCGCAAGAAAAAAAACAATGTCCTATTTGAAAGTCACGATCGCGAATCGTACAACAACAAATTTGTCCTCTTGTAGACGACCGTTATAATTTATCGAAAACGCGCACATATGATTTAACGCGACTCAATAATTGTCTTATATTATCTTGTTCACGATCACTTCTCACAACGAAAATTAACTCACAAGATTAACGCAGGATTACAATCGCTCGACGACAATAGTGCAAGCGATCCTGGCCAAATCATTGAGTCGCTAGCCGCTTGCACGTGCACACCGCGTGACAGATTTTGGAAATCGAAAACACTGTGACGACACTCCTGAGAGAGAGAAAAGGAAAGAGAGAGAATGCACGACATGCATTCATCGGCAAATGACTATCACACAGAACCCTCCAGAAGGATTCGAATATTCGCAGGAGTCGATCACGTGTACGCAGCGTGCACAATACAACGGCGAATTCGTCGCGACGGAGTACTACGACAATTGTGAGAGAGAGCGCGGGAGAGAGAGAGAGAGAGAGAGAGAGAGAGAGAGAGAGAGAATGCACGACATGCATTCACCTGTACGCGAATATCGCAATGAATCCTCCAGCAGGATCCGAATACTCGTAATGTTCGATCACGTGCACGTAGCGTGCACGAGACAATGGCGAATTCGTCGCGAGAACGTGTATGTTGCGTCGCGAGCGAGATCCGATTACCCATTAACTTTTCACTCTCGATATGTCACAAGATACCGCGCAAATCTGTTCGTATTTGTCGCGATAATACATTCACGCACTTATTACACCGTAACGCGAATTCTTTAGTCTGACTTGCGACCAAAGCCGGCTCTTTCTCCACGACGACTGTCTCCGATGGAATGCTACACTCATCGATCACGCTATCGACCGTGTGATCGCGAGGGGTACACGCGGAACGCGCTAATTGGCCGAAAATTTGCTTCCGCGGCGCTTCCCGCGGTGCGTGCCGCGAGGTGCTGCCGTGTTAGGCCCGCGGCAATTACCTTTACCTAAATTCTCGACTGATCCGTAAATTTTCGTTTGATCGAGCGCGGTGAATTTTTCTCAATCCTAAACAATTATAAAAGAAAAAAAATGTTGGTACCGATAGACATTGAACCCGAGTTTTCACGGTGACAAACTGAACACCTTTGCACTCAGTCATTATGTACTTTTCTTTCATACTGATTTATATAGCAGAAATTATTAATATTTGTAAACAAAGGAGGGCTATAAGAGCTATATTAGACAAAATGCAGTTGTCAGATAATCTTAATAAAATTCATTTAAAACGAGAAAATAAATACATAAGAAATAAACATTTATGTGTAGATGATATTAATAAAATGTATTTAAAATGAGAAAATAAATATATAAGAAATAAACACTTATGCGAACGTTTCGGCTGACATTTCAAGTCTTCTTCAGCGCAATACAAATATTTTAATTATAAATTAAAACGTGATATTAAACATTAAAGACGGTAGTTAACAAAGTCAAGATAATAAATATGTGAAGTCAGTTATTGTCTCAATACATATGTTGTTGAACAAGTCATCGTGTATGACAACCACCGTTTCCGATACATACTTTGTTCGAGCGAACGCACCATGCAATCACCTGTGAGAATAGACTTCCTGATTTATTGGTCAAGGGAGATATCTTGATTGAATCCTCCCGATGAAATGTTGTTAAACATTAAATCAAGATCTAAATAAACAAAATCCGATTATTTGTTATAATCTGATAAGTAAAATACACTGTACACTCACTCAAACAAATCGGTGATAATTTTTCAAAAGTTTCACGTATCAGATCCGACATCCCTTTAAACAAGGTTTTTTGCAGAGGACAAAACAGAACATTAAACCATCATAACTCTCAGATCGCAAATGCCAAAATACCTCAATGTTTTACCCTTCTTATATCAAGGTAATATTTAAATTTTATTTAAAATTCAATATTTAAAAATTATGAACACAGTATAACAAATCACAGGTCTTTTTGTAGATTTGATCGCATTAGAGAGATTTTCTGTAATAAACTGTTAAAATTGGAAATTGACGATACATATGTTACTATTAGGAAATCACAGACACATATTATTAACATATTGAACTCGATACATTTTTATATTCCAGAGATGGTATACATTGAATTTTTTAACCGTCAAAACAAATCATTGTTTCATTTTTTTATGAACAGACGCAACGTTTTTGAGAAGAAACTTGAATTTATGCTAAAAAAACAAAAAATTCAAAATAGACTTCTCATTAAACCAATTAATTATCATTGTACCATTAAACCTAAAAATATAAATAACAATAATAAAAATAGAACAGGATATTATTACCAGATAGGAAATATTCCTATTACGTAATCTATTACCGATCTCCCCTTCGGTCCCATATACGTCCATCCCCCTTCCTCATCTCCTGCTACTCCTCCATTCATTATCGCCCACCCTCTCTCCTTCAACTTTTTAACCAACTTCTCCCTTCCCCATTTACCTTTGCATCTTTTGATTTTCTCCCCTTTCCCTCTCCTTCTTCTTCCTCCCCCATTACTACTCCTCCCCCTAAATTTCCCGTTCTCGCATTAAAATCCCCTCCTACTACCGTTCTGACTCTGCCTCCCTCCTCTTCCATCCACTCGTTCATCTCTTCTAGTTTCTCCTCCAGCTCTCCGTTAATATATACTCCCACCAACCTCCATCTCTCCCCTCCTCTTTCTATCATCACCTCTAACATTCCCCCTTTATCCGCTTTACACTTTCTTTCTAATCTTATCCCTTTTCTCACCCCCACTATAATTCTACCCATTGCCCTTCCTTTCCCACTCTTCCTTTTCGCATATTGCACCTTCCACTTAAATCCTCCCGGCAACCTCCCTTTTAACTTTTCCCACCCTTTCTCATCTTCCCATGTTTCTAGAAAAAACATTACATCCCATTCCCCTACCGTTTCCCAGAAATCCGCGTCCTTATTTTTTAAACCCGCCACGTTCCAATATGCCACCTTCCACCCTTCCCTCCCTTCCTCCTTTCTCTTTTCCTTCTTCCCCGCCTCTTCCTGACTCTTTACTTCTCCCTTTCCTCCTCTCTCCCTTTTTCTTTTTCACCCTTCCTTTTTCATTCTCTCTCTCCCCTCCTTTCCCGTCTCCTGTATTGTCTCCATCCCTTTTCCTTCCATTTCCCCCCTCTCCTCTCTTCCCTCCTCTCGTCCCCCGCTCCTTCTTCCTTTATTTCCTCTTTCATCTCGTCCCACTTCCACCATTTACCCTTCATCCAAATTCTCCCATACCTTACCCATGCCCTTCTTCCCTTTCTTTCTTCCCCTCTCGCCAACTCTCCTAATCTCCACATCATCCTTCTTTCTTTCCACGTTAGATCTTCCTCAATTCTTTCCTCCCCCTCCCCCTCAATCTCCTTTTCTTTTCCATTATTTCCCTTTTAACCTCCATCTCTCCCACTCTTACTAAGGCTATACTTGTCCCGTCCCTTCTCCCTTCCCCTATTTTCCTTACTTCTTCTATTTGCCCTTCCACCCCTCTCTTTTAATAATCTTTCCACCTCACCTTTCACCCTCCCTTCTCCTCCCTTAATTCTTTTTATTATCACATTCCTTCTCTTTTCTTCCCTTTCCTTTCTCTCCCATTTCCATTCCATCCTACTAATCCTGCCTTCCATCTTCTCAGTCTCCTCTCCCTTCTCCTCCCTCCCTCTCTCCCCTTTCTTTCCTATCTCTAATTCTTCCACTTTCTTCCCCATCTCCTTAATCTTTTCCACAAACTCCTCTTTCTCTTTCCCCCATCTTTTCTCCCTCTTCTCCATTTCCTTCTTTAGCCCCCTTACCTCCTCCCTTATTTTTTCCTGCCCTCTTATTCCCTTCTTAATCTTTTCTCTAATCTCTCTTCTTATCTTTCTCATTTCCTGAATTATCTCTTCCTTCCATTCCCTCCCCATCTCTCTTATCGTCTCCCCTATCTCTCCTATCTCCTCTCTCCTTTCTACCTCTGGCGATCTTATCACCTTTTTGCTTCTGAACGTCCACTCTAAATCCCCTTTCTCCTCTCTCTCCTTTCTTAACCCTATTTCCTCTAATTCCTCTCTTTTCCTTTTCAAAACTTTCCCTGCCGTCCCTGTGCTCCCTCTTCTCTCCCATTTCTCCACCTTCTTTATTCTTTCTATCTCTTCCATTTCTTTTCTTTCCATCTCTCTTCTATATCCCCTATACTTTATGCCTAATGCCTTCCCCTATACCAACGATTCGTTCCTCTGTTACTAGTGACTTTCTCCGCACCTACACCTGTCCCCTTTCTCTCCACTCCTTCTACACCTGCTCACCCCCTTCCTAGTTCCTTTATATCCCCTCGTTCCCCTTATCTATCTTCCTAAACGCTGACTCACTCTTCCTGCCTCACTTCTCTTCCTTCTCACTGCACCTACACCTGTCCCCTTTCTCTCCACTCCTTCTACACCTGCTCACCCTCTTCCTAGATCCTTTATATCCCCTCGTTCCCCTTACTTATCTTCCTAAACGCTGACTCACTCTTCCTGCCTCACTTCTCTTCCTTCTCACTGCTCTATTCCCTTCTCACCCCACTTGCTTGCATTCCCCTTGCATTCCCTACTTCCAGCCTCTCACTCTCTCACTCTCTCTCCCCCTTTCTCTCCCTTACACCTCTAATACTCCACTTAGAATCACACACTGACAACACCTCAACCTTCTATCACGCAACCGGAAACGGAAATCCTCCGAAATTATTAATATCAATATAATTAAAAAGTAATTAAATAATACATATTTGTGCAACCGGCGCGCAAAAAGTCGCTCTTTCCGCACATAATGGGATTTTAGAAAGGGCTCCCTTTGCACGCACCGGTCACACAAAATGCCAACATGTGCGGGTCATAAATCGGCCGATCGTGCGAATTGTCACACTCGGCTTCGCTTCGTGCGCTAAACTTCCGCACTTTCGGCCGATTTACGATACCCCACACTTGTTAGCTAATATACTATTATTAGTCTATAAATTTACATGTTTTATAACAAACTTTAGAATTTTGATAATTCTTTCTATCATACTAACGATATGTAAACCCACACTTGTTAGCTAATATACTATTATTAGTCTATAAATTTACAACATGTTTTATAACAGACTCTAGAATTTTGATAATTCTCTCTATCATACTGACGATATGTAAAGTCGATGAAAAACTATAAAGTAAAAAAAGCAATCAATTGCCAAGTCTAATAAGCGCCCGTGTCTTACAATTTGTACATTAGTTTACTCTTTGCATTATTATTTTATTATTATTATATATCATTGTACAATTTGGAAACATATATGTAATTTTTGATATTATTTGCATATATATACACGCACATATTGTGCATAAGCATATATAAAATTTACGAAAAGTGGGTGCTTATTAGCCTTACTACATTACTGCCTTCTACTACGGATGGCCAGAAAGCATTTTCTAGCCGCATCTCGCGTATATCGGCACGGTAGAGGAACAGAGACAACACGTGATTATCGGTCCTTGTCTCTCTACGGTGCGTCCGCGTGAGCAATGCAATGGTGTATGTACGTGTACAGACATACACCACAACGTAAAACCCAAAAATTGGTTTCTCAGCGTTGGCAACACTGAAACCGGTTTCACGTTGTAACCGCGTGAGGCCTCCAACATCAATTCGGAGTCTGGCCGGGTCTCCTGCCGACCCTTAGACCGGATCTACAACAGATGTAGTAAGCTCTAAGCTTTAAGAAATTTACCAATCACGTCAAGAATGAGGAGAATTATCGAAGGTGATTGATCAATTTCTTAAGGCTTAGAGCTTACTACACCTATTGTAGACCCGGCCTTAACGATGTGTCACGAGATGTCATCGAACTGTGACTTTCAGCAATTACGTTCACACTTTTCTTTCACGAAAGCATCGACCGCCAATCACATACGCAAAAAAGAGGTAACAATACAGGCGATACATATCGACTCGAAACGCAAACTTCTTAGTCTACATGACTTTTTTCATTAGGAAAACGGTCTAATCGATGTGTAATTATTTGTTGATGATTGTTGGTTTAATTTTAGCGTTTGTTGGTTTATTATTAGTCTTAAAAATGAAAAATCATCACATTGAGGCCGCATCTACAGTATGTAACATTCCGTCATTTTTCGAAACCGTATTTTTGTGCGCTACAAATTCTTCTGAATAACTACTTAAGAAATGCAATTGTATTTTTCAATATTATTATTATTATTTATTATTTATAATTATTGGGACAATTTTACTAACCGTACTAACATATAGGGTCTTCCTAGTTTTAACTAAGCGGCTCAGCCAATCGGACAGCGTCACTCGACCATACCGGAGCGCATACTTCCAACCACACGTATACATTCGTGCGACTAACTGAACCGCATATAAATGCGACACTAACATGTTCAAAATTAAGAAACAATAGGACTTATGAAATCATAACATAATAATATAATATAATTGTAATATTTCAAACACTCAAATGATTTACCACCTTTATAATAAAGGCTCTAGCCTTGATAAAGTTATTATGAAGATTCCATAAATCTCTAGCGATGCCTAATCTGAGAAACGCCATTTTATCGAGCGTTAACTTGTCAATTATATTTACCAAACCTTACCTTCTAGATTATTGAATAATCTCATCAAAAATGACATCTCAAGAATTTAAGATTTTAAGATCTAATCTATAATAAATAAATTACAGTAAGGTTTACGTGAATATAACTAAGAGAAAGGGCATATATTGTATCATATAATATATAAACCGAACTCTCGTCGCTACATCGTGGAATTGTAATTGTATAATTTAGAAATTCTCAGCTCTCTCGCTCATATATTAGCGACAATTTTCTACCTTATAATTTTATTCCTCAATTTTAAGTAATATAATAGTATATTGTGTATCAAGTGCGGAAAGTTGACAATTGGTCACGAGTGCGGGGGATGGACGCACGAGCCAAAGGCGAGTGCGACCACCCCACACGAGTGAACAATTGTCAATCCGCACTTGATACACACAATATTTTGTATTACAAGTGCAGGCAAAGTGGCTTTGTGCGCGTTTTCTGTATGCGAGGTGGCGGATCGCACGCCGCCATCTTGCGGCAGCACAGTGCGGGAATAGCCGCGTTCAAAGTCATTGTCCACAGCTTCAGCCATATTACTCCGACCTTAGCAACTTTGCCTAAGTTGCGAAGATGACCTTTTTGGCTAGAGGATAGGTTTTCATAGATTGCTGTGCTGTGGCGGGTATGTCCTCGGTGCATGTAGCGTCTCCCGGGAGTATTATCTCTTGGTAGGCCGGCTTCAGTCTTTCCGTGGAAATGGTTATTTCCTCTCCTTTGATTTTGAGCTTAAAAACTCGATTGGATATTCTTTCGATAATCTCGTACGGGCCTTCGTAGGGGCAGTCGAGAGGCTTTTTGACGGCGTCCACTCGAACGAATACATGGAAACAGCTGAAGAGGTATTTATACTGAATACCCTGGGCCTGATATGGTGAGCTGGCGGTGTTGGACGTATTTTACGCATAAATTTGCGTAACTTTTCGATGAATATCTGAGGGTCTTCTGGTGGGTCTTCGTCTATGAAGAATTCTCCGGGTAGACGAATTGGAGTTCCATAATCCAATTCCGCTGCACTGGTCTTCAAGTCCTCTTTGACGCTGGCTCGTAGTCCCAACAGGACCGTAGGGAGGATGTCTACCCACTCGATGGATGCATGGCAGCGGATGGCGGATTTAAGAGAGCGGTGAAACCGTTCTACCATCCCATTGGAGGACGGATGGTAGGCTGTAGTCCTAGTCCTGTGTGCGCCTATGAGCTGAATGAGGGCCTGAAACAATCTAGATTCAAACTGAGAACCGCGGTCCGTGGTTACGGTTGCTGGAGCGCCGAAACGAGAAATCCACGTTGTGTGGAATGCATCCACGAATGCATTGTATCTGCGCTGATGTCCTTGATCGAAATGGCCTCCGGTCATCTGGTAAATCTATCTATTGCATATAAATTAAATGAATGAATAAGCTCGTTAATTTATAAATTAGAGATAATAAAACAACATGAGCCTATTACGAGTTATGAGAATTAATGTCAAACATATATATTTCCAAACTTTCCAAATTTCCAAACATCAAATCGTATAAATCTACTTTACAATGATACAATGAGACGTTTGGACGCTTACTTGCGTCTCTTCAGTCATCATTAGTTAAAATATAGTGAAACGTTGGTTAAGCCAGTACAATGTGATCCGTATTAAGTCGATTCTCCTGTAATATCTCTTAGGTCTCGCGATTTCTATTATTAAAATTTTTTATTACATATAACACTTCTTCAAACAATATAATCGAAATTCAAGTAACTTATAATATAACTCTCACCTTAACTTCCAAATTAAAAAACCATAGATTGACACTAGTCACAGAAAGATAGAACATCTTGATACTTATGTTGTAAATACAAAAGTGATACGAGTCGCGACCTGGCTCTATATATATCTGCCGCTAATTGGTAAACATGTTTTGTAGAAATTGTTTAAAAAGTTCGTTAGGAAGACTCCAATAAAGGAAAATAACTGCTATCTAATGTATCTAAATCTTCAATTTTATTTAAACCTCTGTTTTGTTATTTTATGAAAATCATCTCTGATATTAATCGTTTATAATAATTGGGTTCACAATCAAGAATTTTTATGTTTTCCCAATCAATAGAGTGATTTTCACTGATAATATGTTCAGATATTACCGAAGGTTTCGTGTGTAAATATCTAATATTATTTTTATGTTCCTTTATTCTTGTCTTCAATTGTCTTTTTGTTTGACCCACATAAGTCGCATTGCAATCGTTACAATTAATTTTATAGATAACATTATTGATCTCCATCTTTGGTGCCGACTCCTTATGCACCTTAATAAATTTATTTAGACGATTGAAACATTTGAAGCCTGTGGCATATTCTGTTTTTTTGAATATTTCGCATACTTTCTCTGATAATCCACCATATTATATATATTAATGTGTTCTGTAAAGCATCTTTTTTGATCGCAATTAGAATATCATCAACATATCTGTAGTAAAACTTAATATCTTTGTCAAATTTATATAAAACTTTATTTTCTAAACAAAGTGATAAATATAAGGCCAACTTATCGAGCTGAATATTCGAGATGTTCAGTCAACTACCATTTATTACATGTATAAATTATAAAACTACAGTCATTATATTAAAACTAACGCAAATTACAATCATTCTATAAACGTTTCGACCGCACGCGGTCTTCTTCAGTATAATTATTGAAATATAAATTCTTACAATTCACATAATATCGAAATTTAATTATAGTTATTCAGAATCAAGAGTTTTTGAGCAATTAACGCGTGTTTCAATCCGTCCTGTCCAACAATGTTCGCCTCGATATGATCCCTGATTTTGTTCAGATCTCGGATAGTTTCATCGTTAATATGCGAGAAATTAACCCGTTCCGTAGGCGCTGCGATTAATAAAAAATTACCGATCAACGTATGTCCAAATTATAATATGTATCCCCTACAATTGGTAGTATGCTTACCTATCATCGTTCTTCTTGACAATTTTGCTACTTATTAACAGTTATTAAGGATGACACATAACAAACCAACAATACAGAAAGACAGCTCATTTTAAACTCTACTTGATCGGAGAGCGTGCGTGTTTATATATGATCTAATATCTATGTTTTACTCGTTAATGTTCTATTTGTCCTATTATTATTTCTTGTTCGCTAATATATCCAAAATATCAAAATACGACTCGCTAAGTAACTCAGTATCTTTGTTTAAATTTAGTCCATTTTTTTGTTCCTTGATATGTAGCATCTCAGAAATGAGTCTTTTATAATAATTATTTTCGTTGTCCATGATCTTAACATTGTCCCAATTAAAAGTATGATGTTCATTTATTATGTGTTCAGAAATTACTGAATGTTTCGTTGAGTCCAATCTAATATTATTTTTATGTTCTTTCATTCGCGTCTGCAATTGCCTCTTTGTTTGGCCTACATAAGATGCATTACAATTATTGCAACTGATCTTATAAACCACATTCGAATTGCATGGATGTTTAGTTTTATCTTTCTGCGCTTTAATAATATTATCCAGTTTGTTGAGACATCTATACCCTACCATACAATTTTTATTTTTTACCGAGGAAACAATCATTTCTGAGATCCCATCTATATACGGAATGACAAAGAATTTTTTATTGACCGAGTCATTTCCTATACTTTTTGTTCTTTCTATGTTGGCCTGTCTCTCTATAATGCTCCCCTTAGATATGATGAGAAATTCAATTGGCTTAAGAGAAAACAACACTATAAGTATATCAACAGCTTCAAACCTATAGATATACATTGTTCTTTACATTTTGAAACTTCACAACCGACGAAAATATCACAAAATTCTCTCAGGGCAATCACTAATGATGCCAAGGAGATCAATATACACATAGAAGCCAATAAATTTCTCAATGATACAATTAACCCTTTGGAAAATACTAATAAAAAATGGTTTGTTAATCTTTCCAACACAGACATTCCGCCTAACGTTTCTAATCTGTTGCAAATGGGTGATAAATTCTGTCTTCCGAATATTAGTAAAAAAACAGCGATACATGAATTCATCAAGGACATAGAGAGTAATAGCAAACGAAATAATATTAATAATCTCACAACGATCAGAAATATCGCGGTTCCAAAATTTGCACAACTTCTGAACACGAAGGATAAAAATGACGTAAGTCAACAAAAATTACTTGGTGCACACAGAGATTTAATAAAATTTTGTAAAGACAATCCGAATGTTCTATTCACACGCGCGGACAAGGGTAATGCTACGGTGGCAATGGAAAGATCTCATTATATTAACAAAATGGAAAACGTTTTAAAAGATGTCAACACTTACACTATTGTTAAAAAAAATCCGTGCAAAAAAATAGAGAACGATTTGAATGATTTGTTGAAGAGATGGCTTAAGGAAGATTATATTTCAAAAAACGAATATTATAAATTACGTTGTAGTGATTCTCTCCTTCCAAAAGCGTATGGATTACCTAAAATCCATAAGGAAAACTATCCAGTTAGAATCATAGTTTCATCGGTTGATACAGCTCTATACTCGCTGGCTTCGTTTTTACAAAACACCTTACGAACTAGCCTACCCAAAGCGAAAAGTCATATTAATAATAGTTTTGATTTGTACAGCATATTGTCTGGTAAAAAGATTAATGAGAATGATAGGATGTTTTCCTTGGGTGTGGTGTCTTTGTTTACGAACGTTCCTCTGGATCTTGCGATTGACGGTATTAACGATAGATGGGATTACATTGGAATAAATACTAAAATACCGAAAAACGAATTTTTGGGGGGTATAAAATTCATATTGACTTCTACATATTTTACATTTGATGACATAATTTATAAACAGACGTTTGGGACCCCTATGGGGTCACCGTTATCACCAATTATTGCAGACCTGGTTATGCAAGATCTTGAGGATACAGTTCTCAAAGCGTTGAATTTGGAATGTTTGTTTTATTTTCGTTATGTGGATGACATAATAGTGGCCACCTCTATGACTAATATGACTCAGATTGTGAATAATTTTAACAACTATCATGAAAGACTTAAATTCACGGTCGAACAAGAGGTTAACCATAGCTTGAATTTCTTAGATTTATCACTTAAAATTATTAATAACAAAATATATATAGACTGGTATCAAAAAGAAACCTTCTCAGGAAGGACGTTATCATTTTATTCAAACCACCCATTATGCCACAAAATTGGAATAATATATAACCTTGTAGACAGATGTCTATTGCTATCACATCCACTATTTTTTAATAAAAATTTGGAGTTAATTATTAATATACTCAGAAGCAATGGTTACCCTCTTGATCTGATTTTTAACAAAATTAATCATCGGATAGAACCCATCATATCTAAGGGGAGCATTATAGAGAGACAGGCCAACATAGAAAGAACAAAAAGTATAGGAAATGACTCGGTCAATAAAAAATTCTTTGTCATTCCGTATATAGATGGGATCTCAGAAATGATTGTTTCCTCGGTAAAAAATAAAAATTGTATGGTAGGGTATAGATGTCTCAACAAACTGGATAATATTATTAAAGCGCAGAAAGATAAAACTAAACATCCATGCAATTCGAATGTGGTTTATAAGATCAGTTGCAATAATTGTAATGCATCTTATGTAGGCCAAACAAAGAGGCAATTGCAGACGCGAATGAAAGAACATAAAAATAATATTAGATTGGACTCAACGAAACATTCAGTAATTTCTGAACACATAATAAATGAACATCATACTTTTAATTGGGACAATGTTAAGATCATGGACAACGAAAATAATTATTATAAAAGACTCATTTCTGAGATGCTACATATCAAGGAACAAAAAAATGGACTAAATTTAAACAAAGATACTGAGTTACTTAGCGAGTCGTATTTTGATATTTTGGATATATTAGCGAACAAGAAATAATAATAGGACAAATAGGACATTAACGAGTAAAACATAGATATTAGATCATATATAAACACGCACGCTCTCCGATCAAGTAGAGTTTAAAATGAGCTGTCTTTCTGTATTGTTGGTTTGTTATGTGTCATCCTTAATAACTGTTAATAAGTAGCAAAATTGTCAAGAAGAACGATGATAGGTAAGCATACTACCAATTGTAGGGGATACATATTATAATTTGGACATACGTTGATCGGTAATTTTTTATTAATCGCAGCGCCTACGGAACGGGTTAATTTCTCGCATATTAACGATAAAACTATCCGAGATCTGAACAAAATCAGGGATCATATCGAGGCGAACATTGTTGGACAGGACGGATTGAAACACGCGTTAATTGCTCAAAAACTCTTGATTCTGAATAACTATAATTAAATTTCGATATTATGTGAATTGTAAGAATTTATATTTCAATAATTATACTGAAGAAGACCGCGTGCGGTCGAAACGTTTATAGAATGATTGTAATTTGCGTTAGTTTTAATATAATGACTGTAGTTTTATAATTTATACATGTAATAAATGGTAGTTGACTGAACATCTCGAATATTCAGCTCGATAAGTTGGCCTTATATTTATCACTTTGTTTTCAATATACGAGCGACAATTGTATTAATTTATTTTTTATTTTCTAAATCTTGTAATAAAAGATCAGCCACAATAGGCGATAGTGGAGAATGGGTATTTCAAATGTTTGTTTAAAAATTGTATTATTAAATTTAAAATAAGTGGAATCGCTAATAAATTTCGTCATATGTAAAAATTCATTCTTAGGTATATTAGTGAATTTTTCAATGTACGACCAACAATTAGAAATACTCGTCATCGCCAAATCCTTCGGTACATTTGTGAACAAGGACACGACATCAAAGAAAGCCAACATATAAGTGTCATCTATCTTTAAATTTGACAATTTATTGTATAATTGGAAACTAATCTTAACATGACTTCTCGCTGTTGGAAGACTTTCGAGTAAAGTTCGTTGAACAAAACTCGCAATGTTATATAGGGGACTATTTAACAAAGAAACAATGATTCTTAGCGGAAACCCTTCTTTGTGTATTTTCGGTAAACCATATATATTCGGCAAAGGCCCGTCACTAGATCTGAATTTAAAATATTGCTAAGGTATAATATATTCTTTGTTTTTTCATTTTTTAAGAGTATCATTAAGTTCTTGTTCAAATATTCATGCAAAATATTCAAAAAAAAAAGAATATGCCACAGGCTTCAAATGTTTCAATCGTCTAAATAAATTTATTAAGGTGCATAAGGAGTCGGCACCAGGGATGGAGATCAATAATGTTATCTATAAAATTAATTGTAACGATTGCAATGCGACTTATGTGGGTCAAACAAAAAGACAATTGAAGACAAGAATAAAGGAACATAAAAATAATATTAGATATTTACACACGAAACCTTTGGTAATATCTGAACATATTATCAGTGAAAATCACTCTATTGATTGGGAAAACATAAAAATTCTTGATTGTGAACCCAATTATTATAAACGATTAATATCAGAGATGATTTTCATAAAACAACAAAACAGAGGTTTAAATAAAATTGAAGATTTAGATACATTAGATAGCAGTTATTTTCCTTTGTTGGAGTCTTCCTAACGAACTTTTCAAACAATTTCTACAAAACATGTTTACCAATTAGCGGCAGATATATATAGAGCTAGGTCGCGACTCGTATCACTTTTGTATTTACAACATGAGTATCAAGATGTTCTATCTTTCTGTGACTAGTGTCAATCTATGGTTTTTTAATTTGGAAGTTAAGGTGAGAGTTATATTATAAGTTACTTGAATTTTGAATATATTGTTTGAAGAAGTGTTATATGTAATAAAAAAATTTAATAATAGAAATCGCGAGACCTAAGAGATATTAGAGGAGAATTGACTTAATACGGATCACATTGTACTGGCTTAACCAACGTTTCACTATATTTTAACTAATTATGACTGAAGAGACGCAAGTAAGCGTCGAAACGTCTCATTGTATCATTGTAAAGTAGATTTATACGATTTGATGTAAAGTTTGAAAATATATATGTTTGACATCAATTCACATAACTCGTAATAGGCTCATGTTGTTTTATTATCTCTATCTATTGCAGTTAGGCAGTACTGGTACCCGCGGGACGGCGGCAGAGGACCGATGATGTCGAGATGAACCTGGTGGAATCTGCTGTCCGGGACTCGAATGTGTTCTGGCAGGTTTTTGTGATGTCTCTGGATCTTTGCACGTTGACATGCTAAACAGGTCTTGACCACTTTGCGGCGTCCTTATTTAGACCCGGCCAGACAAATCCGCGTGCGATTAGATCTCGGGTAGCTCGGACTCCTGAATGCGATAGGCGGTGCACCGTGTCGAATATTCTGCGACGTAGGATGCGAGATATGTATGGGCGAATCTCTTCGGTGGAAATGTCACAAAATATTGTATGTTCTGAGTCGTCGAGGCGTAATTTACGAAGCTGCAAATTTGTTGTTGATGATTTTACCAGTTCTTGCAGCTCTTCATCCTTTAGTTACTCGATTGCAATATCCTCGGTGGAGATAATTGTAGGCATGTGTATCTCTTGGATTCGAGATAGTGCGTCTGCGACTGTGTTTTGCGTTCCTGGAAGGTGAACCAGGTGAATAGTGCATTGTGAGATATAATCCAGTTGGCGCAGCTGTCTAGGAGATGCTCGATCTGACTTCTAGTCGAAGGCATATATTAACGGCTTGTGGTCCGTTGCTACCGTGCATTCACGACCTTCTACGAAATGCCGGAAATATTTTAGGGCTTTATAGACCGCTAGGAGCTCACGGTCGTAGGTGCTATATTTTCTTTGTGTTTCGGTTAGTTTTTGTGAGAAAAAACTTAAGGTACGTACACGTCCCCTTGGAGTTGTTGCAGTGCGGCACCGATGGCTGTGTCTGAGGCGTCTGTTTGCAACACCAGAGGTGCTCCTTCTTTTGAGTGTGCCAGGAGAGTAGCTTCTTTCAGCTGTCTTTTGCATTGTTTGAATGCTTCCCGCGTCTCCGGTGTCCAGACTATTGTTCGGTTGTCTCGCTTGGTTGCTCCGGTTGTAAGTTTGTGTAGGAGTGCTTGAATTAAGTACTGCTTCTTTAAGTAGGCGTCGGTAAAAGTTGATGAAACCAAGGAATCTGCGTAGTTCCTTAACGGTATTTGGTATTGGATAGTTCCTAATTGCAGCTATGCGCTCTTGGAGAGAGGCGATACCATCCTGACTAATGGTGTATTCCACGTAATGGACCTTCTTGGCTCCGAAGGTACACTTTTCCACATTGATAGGCCGTGTTGTTGTAGCCGTGACAGGATTTGACGCACGTGTGTTGCGTGTTGCTCTGGTGTTGTAGATGCGATCAAAATGTCGAAGAACGCATATTCCACTCCTTGGAGGACCGTATCCATCAGGCGTTGAAACGTCTGCGCAGCGTTGCAGAGACCAAAGGTCATCTTGTTAAACTGGAACAAATCGAAAGGAGTGATTACGGCGGTCTTGGATCTGTTCTCTGGAGTTACTGGAATTTGGTAGAACGCTTTGTTGAGGTCAAGCGTAGTAAAGATCTTGCATCCATGTAAACGGTTCGTAAAATCATGTAAATAAGGAACGGGATATCTGTCAGGTATCGTGACTTTGTTTAATTGACGGTAATCGCCACATGGTCTCCATGTTCCATTGGATTTCTTCATCATATGCAGTGGAGAGGCCCATGGACTAGAGCATGGCAAATACCCTGCTGGATAAGGTTCTGGAAATCGATTCAGGCTGCTTTATAACGGGTTGGTGAAAGTCGCCTAGCTCGCTCTGCTACAGGATATCCGTTGGTGATTATATGATGTTGCACGCCGTGTGTGGGTTCCTGGCTTTTGATTGGACGTGTTACTTCGTCGAATTCCAGTAGAATTTTCCTGTAACAGTTATCGTAACTGATTTTTGTTAAACTTGGAGTGTTGCATGTTGTGATTGTATCTAGCACGTGCAATTTTGTCTCTATATCGATTAGTCGGCGGTTGAGGAGATCGACAAGCAGTTTAAAATGTTTTATAAAGTCGGCACCCAATATCGGTTATTGAATGTCAGCTACAATGAATCGCCAAACAAAAACTCTGTAGTGCAAGGTTGAGTTTCATTTTAAGCTCTCCGTAAGTGAGGATGATAGTGCCGTTAGCTACGTAAATTGTGAACCTAGCATGAGTAGGTTGTTTGCCTTTCATGCGTTTTGGAAGAACTGAAACGTCTGCACTGGTGTCCACCAAGAAATTCATCCTTGAGTATTGATCCATGACTGTGAGGCAATTTAACGTCTAATTGATCTCCGTAGTCGTCCCTATGTTCAGAGATTTTATTAGTTTTCCTGCGGCTTAGCTCCTTGAGTCCACGTACAAGGGTTGTGGCACTTTCTTGCGCTGGCACCAAATCTATTATGATAGTAACAGAACTCAAGCTTATTTGAATGCGTAGGTGCAGGTCAATGCTCTAGGTTGGTTTCCTCTTCCTCTGCTACGGGAGCGACGGAATCGTTTGTTGCGATCTAGTTGTTTCTGTATTTTTAAGACCTGTAATGTGAGTGCGTTAAGTGACTCTTCTAATGTAGACTGCGTACCTGAGGTAGACTGTGTATTTGAACTCTTTGCAGGCACGATTTGAGTTGTGCCAGCGCCCGAGGCGTCTGTTTCTCGTGTAGGCGATCTGTCTACAGGCATCCTTTTTTACGCGGGATCACGTCGGAGTCACCAATGTGGCGCTCGGATGTATGTATATTTTTAGTGGGAAGGAGATTACTGCTCAGGCGTCTTGGATGCAGGTAAGTATATAATATCTGTTGGAAACTATTGCTGAGGTGTCTCGGATCGGTAAGTATGTGGTAAGTATATTTTTTGTATCTTTTTAAATATATAAAAATATTTTATTACTTTTTGGTCACAGACAGTTATCACAGTATCAAAGGTAGACAAAAGAGAGATTGACTTAAGTGAAAAAGAACTTAGATTACTTAATATCTAGATAGGAATCATTTTTTATTAGTACGCATGTGCGCGGTATAAAGTTAGTAGAGAGGTGCCATAGGCCGCTTGGCGTACAGAAAACACGCACACAAAGTGCCACTTTGCCTGCACGTGTACTACAAAATAAATTATATGAATTGTACGATTCTACGTTTGTAAGAAATAAGCATATCTATGCGCAAACTCTTTGAAATACGCTCGTTAAAATAATCATGTTGATTAAATTTATATCCGTTAGTTTTAAGGCGACCTAATTCTCAGCTCTTTGTTGGCCGAAAACCTTCGCTACTGTTCGACGCTTCTTGGAATCTGTATCGTGGCCGAATCGTTATGCACCCTCCCTCCATACCGCATCGCCTCATACCTTACGCGCCGAAGCTCATATGTATGTCATAAATTCTGCCTCTATTTGGAACTCTTGCTTTTCTAGACATTCCATTGACGCTCCTCCTTTTTTTTACACACATTACTTGCATCAATGATCTCGGGATATAGTTTATGAAGGAACCCCTACCAAAGAACGCAAAGCACAAGGACTTTTCCCGATTTCGGTGGGTATATAAGCTCTGCGGTCCTGGCATCTGTGTGGTATAATTATACACAGCATATTATGGTACACTAGATACTGCATCTCATTGTGTCACTCTAAATTTCTGTACGAAACTTTGTCACGCGTTCGCCGTCGACGACGTTGACTTCCTTCATTAATTCTTGATCGCGCATAGTTTGTAAAGTAAAGAGAGTTACAATAAAAAACTTTAAAGCATTAAAATCTGTGTACTTTTGATTTCGCTACGCGCATCCCGACCGAGGTCTTCTAAGGGGGTGACGGCAGGTGAACGTGCTGCAGATTGACGCTATAAAAGTTCATCCAGCGCAAGGTAAGTACCTTTCACACTAACTGTTTGAGATGCAAAGTAAATTTTTAGTAAATTCTAGAATCATCGATCAGCGTCAATAATAAAAGTCACGTTCTTTTTTGTATGTTTGTCAAGGTAAAAAGATGTCATAAATTAAAACCTGTCATCACAAAACATTCTTTGCATATAAACAATTAGCGGTATCGCAACCGTTTTCGCCAAATACTTATCGCGCTAAAAGCATGCGCAAAATTGTTACGCGGCCTCAATCACCAATTAGAAATAGCGAGCGGCCGCGCGCGCATGGCAAAACGCGAGTCCTTTGCGCATCTTAGCGAAGCGGCCAATTATGAGCTGTGTCCTCGAGTCACCTCGAACACAATTTAAATTGCTCACAATAATTGGCGCTTCCCGAGAGGGTGGGTTTTCTTCGGGAAACCATAAAAGAAAGCTCGCACCCGAAATTTGGGTTTTATCGCTTTTTGCAGTGACCGCATAACTCAAACCGCATATTAGTTAATCCGCAAAAATCTCGTTGACGACCGCCGCTTATTCCGCACTTTGATCTCGATTACGTTTTCTCTGAAATAATTAATTGTTGTAATAAGTCTTGTTTAAGTGTATTTTGTAATTAAGTGTGTGTTGAAAATTAAACCTTTTGATACAAAAAAGTGACTTTTCCTGTTGTGTCGCGCGATCCTCTCTCACGCAGCGCGTTCGCGAACACTAACAAATACTTCTTTAATACATTACTTGCATGAGAATCTAAATTCTGTTCAGAAGTCGCGCTAGATCAATAATTATCATCATCCTACTATTATTCTTCTGTGCCCTCTTCCCTTATTCTTTAATAATCATCGAGCAGTGCAAAATTCTGTCTTCTGCTCTTGATAATTTTTAGCCTCCTTCCTCTATTCTTTTATAATCGTCGGGCACTGCGTAAAAAATAAGTTATCGCGCCGAATAAAAGCACCCTTTGTGATCACAGATACTCCGAATAAACCATTTGAAAAATGTGCATTAGATATCCTCGGACCCTTAACAGCTACCACTAACAAAAACAAATACTTACTAACATTTCAGGGATAGCCTGACGAAGCTCAGTAAAGCGATACCGATCGCAAATCAAGAAGCAAATACCGTCGCGAAAGAGTTCGTTACAAAAATAATTTATGAACACGGCATTCCCGAGAAAATTTTAACAGACCAAGGCACAAATTTTATGAACGAAGTATTTAAAAATATATGCAAATTATTAAGAATAAAAAAGATACAAACAACCGCGTATCATCCCGAGAGTAATGGAGCATTAGAAAGATCGCACCGCACATTAGCCGAATATTTGCGACAATATATAAATGCTGATCAAACCGACTGGGATAAATGGGTGCCATACGCAATGTTTACATATAATACCACTCCTCATACAGCTACGGGATATACCCCCTTTGAATTAATATACGGACGACAAGTCGAACTACCGATAGCACTAACGAAACCGCCTAAACTGACGTATAGTTACGATGACTATCTACAGGAACTAAGGGAAAGAATACCTGCCTCAAATCAGCTTGCAAAGAAAAATATTAAAGAAGAAAAAATAAAATCGAAAGAATACTTTGATAAATCCGTGAAAAAAACCAAATTTAAAATAGACGACAAGGTACTCGTATACGACGAGACACTCCGACGCGGACGATCCAAGAAATTAGACACATTATGGGCGGGACCGTACACAATAATAAAAAAAATTCAAGCGTCAATTATACAGTGAAGAAAGGAAGAAGAGCGATACGCATGCACACAAACAGATTAAAATTATTTATTGAAAATTAGGACTTACCTAATTGTCTGCTTCGTCCTCGCGACATACACGCCCATAAGGAAGAGGCCGTCTCTCTTGCAGAGCCCTCAGTGTTTGTATGGCCGGAATCATGAACCCTTCTTCGGGAGACACCAAAGCAACTTCGCGCACAACGCGCACACCAGACCGCACATTTACACTTACGTGTAAAGAGAACGGAAAGGAGCTAGCCGCATATCGTGCGACAGCCCCAAGAGCCCGATTAAAACGGTTGGTCGGCAATGCCGGCCCCACAACCGGGCCCAGACAGCTAGAAACGATGTGCGACGAAACAGAAAGTTCATGCGTAAACTCGATTAATATTATAAAACAGAAATTAAAATACCTAAACAACATAAAAAATCAAATTGATACCCTATACAAAGAACCTACAAACAAACGACGAGGACTAATAGACGGTATAGGATCAATAACAAAAACATTATTTGGAACCATGGACACAGACGATGAAAAACAAATAAACGAACAGCTAGAATTAATAGCAAATAAGCAACGAGTATCCGAACACGCGATTCGAAACCAACTAAAAGTAATAAACGCTACAGTAGCACATTTAGATAGACTAGAAAACATAATCGACCATAATGAGAGACTGCTAAAACAGACTATGACCGAAACTTTCACCTTAGAAAAAATAAACGAACATTTCAGGGCAATAGAGGCAATTGTAAACGAACTAATAAAGGATACAAAAAACGTATTAGAATACTTAACATATATACGAAAAGGCAAAATGCACCCCAGATTAATACCAATAGACGAGATTATAAATAATTTAAAAGATGCGGCAGCACAGCTTCCCGAAGGATTGTATTTCCCCTTTAAAATTCGTACAAACGACTGGTTAGCAATAGAAAAAAACATTGCGATAACAGCGTACCACGAATCAGATACAGTATATACAATTTTGCGTTTTCCTTTAATTGTACAACCGACATATGACATTATAAAAGCGATAGAATTTCCTACGCCATACATAAAGAATGTATACAATTATATTAAAATAAACAACCCAATTATTGTAGTAGATAAGAAAAAATTAACGTACGCCGTATTAACAGAAAAGAAGTTAGAGCAATGTAGTAAAATAAATACACAATATGTATGCAAACAAAATACACCCATATATCGCATAGATGTAGACGCACCATGCGAAATTCAAATGTATACACTGTGACAACGTTATCAGGATAAATGTAATGTTAGACAATATACCTCGTCCCGCACGATATGGATAACCTTACACCAAGAAGACACTTGGTTATACTCGACCTCCGCTGAACAAACAATAACTATACGATGCGACGGACGATCAGAAAATAAAGTAATAAAAAACACAGGCGAGATTACAATAAACGAAAACTGTAAACTGACAACAACGGACACAACATTACAAACGGCAGGAAAATCGTACGAAAATACCTTAGAAACTTTCCTACCAAATATAAATATAACAATTCCACGAGACGGAAAAGTAGGACATAACCAGGACACATTAGTAAACATCTCACAACATCGTTTGGAATTGACAAAACTCAGAGACAAAATAGAAACTATAGACAACGACTTACAAAACAACGAACAAAATTTTTATGCACGGAAGCAATTTGTCTATCCAATGACATTTACCGGAACAGTAATGACAGTGCCTGCAATATCCATTATAACATGGATAATAATAATAAAAAGAAAAAACAAAAACAAAAAACAATCGAAAGTTACAATAAATAATGACTTTGAAATACCGAGATCAATCCTAAGAAGGAGTCAAAGTACTAGAATTTAAGAAACGATTGTAATACTATACTGTAACGGGAAACCACTATTATACGTAAGTTAAGAAATTAAGAACAAAAAACTTCGTACCTCCGTTTTTCTTTTTCAACGGGAGAGGAATGTTATAGTCCGAATGACTATAACTATATTATATTAAATATAGTTTTAATAATAAATTAGTAAGTCGGCCGTTATGCAATCGTTTAAGAAACGTTCTCACGCTCTCGCGAAGCGCTTATCGCGAAAAGACGCAAACGCGACGGAATATAAGCGTTACACCGAAAACCGCGGATCGCAAGCGAAGAATCAACCTGCTTCGCTTGCACCTAGATAAAAGCGTGTGAATAAAAAATTAGCCAATGAAAGAGCTTTTCTACATCTTCCCCCGAAAGATGTAGAAAAGGGTAGGAGGAGACCACCGCAAACGGAGAGCGAGGCGATGAAGTCAGTCGCTAACGAAAATCCGAAAAGTCAAGTCGCTAATTAGAACCTAACTACGAGTCAAAGATAAGCCGCAAAATACAAACTATCACCTGTAATCTAACTGCCGAGTGCGGGCATACTTAACTAACCACCCAGATGGGATTAGACATAATTAAACCAACTCGAGAAATAAGTGAAATAAAAGATTTATTCAATTAAACCAGTGAAGTTTGACAAAGTGGAGACGCCCGCCGATCCTAGGATCCTCATCCTTCAGTCGACTGAGACCCCAAAATTTTCCGTGCCTTTCCGGAGGTACAACATTGATAACTCCATTGTAGATGAGCAATCGGAAAGCTAAAAACGAATGGCGAAGTAAACGAAACCATCGAGCCGGCGTAAAGACCCGTGCAAAACACGTAGCCTCATGCCTGCGTTGGTTAACACGCAAACAGATTGCTAATAAACCTCGCATCAAAACAATCCAGACGATTTCGTTCCCTTGATACATATTGCGTAGCTTTTGGAAGACTAGCATTTCTCCTAACTCTACCAATTCACAAGCAGCTTTAACACCCGCGTCTAACAAAATTAAAACTGAGCTTACGGAAGGCCACACTCCAGACCTACCGGCAGCCGCTTCAGACCTATTAACTTACCTCGAATTAAACCGAAAATCAAAATCTAAAAAGATACCTCACAAGGAGAGCTATCACCTATCGATTTAAATACAAGACTAAAGAACCAATCACCAGAGAGACATACGGAAATAGACCAATACACAGCCTATTTGCAAAATTAAATTAAGTAACATCTGTATACTCATATAAAATACCCAATAATATGAAATAAAACTATCTATTCGTTAATTTTGTATTCAAATAAGACCTAAATTTTCGAATAAGACTGTACAAAAACTCAGGAAAATAGACCTTTATTCTATTATCGATATTATTATTGGACTATTAATTGACTTGGCTACAGGATTAATAGATACCGATGTGTTTACAGTTCTCGTATAAAATTTTTATATTCCCAAAGGGAAATTGAGAGTAGAAATTATAAGATATCCCGAGGACAATTTTGACTTCTTTTACAATTTATAAATAAACTGCACAAATGTTGATAGAGCTATAGAAGAGTTTATGCTAAAATTGTTATTCAAAGCATTAGTTGGCGTCGTCTGTGATTTTATGACGGGCGATTTGACTGCCGATGAAGTAATCTCCATTTTAGAAAACTTCAAGAATCTTACACGAGGTCTCGCCACGCCTACTAGTGACTTAAATTCCCCATTCTAATGCCTTCCCAGCCCCCAGATCTCCAACATCAGTCCTAGCTCTCGGCGTCCCTGGGGTATAGCCGGTGTAAGAGTGCCGTCACATGAGGCGTAACTTGCGTTAAGCGTAACCTGCGTATTATACGCCGTGGTTACGCTATTCTGAAGGACGGCATTCACATAGAGCGTATTACGCGAAACGTGTAACTAATACAACCAATCGTAGATTAGAGTTTCCGGTGTATGCTTTAACAGAAATGCTAAATAGGACTTGTGATTGGTTTTCGTAACCTACGCGTCCCGAATAATACGCTTTATGGGGAACGGATGCTTTGGGTTCCGTAAAACGCGCATATTTAAAATGGCTGGCAAAATGACAAGATAAACGAAATATGTAAAAGACGAGAGCCCTCACTGCTTCGATCAAGAGTTCATCTAAAGTATCTGTAGGACCTTCCGCAGTCTTTGCATTCTCTTGGATTATTAAATAAATAAATACATTTATATACTATAATACAATAAAATAATACAACAAAATATATGCAAAGAATGTAGTAAATATACTGTTATAACATATTGTCACAACAAAATTTTCATTTACAACGATGCAATTCTTATCTTTCACATAATGCTTGAAGCATTCATGCTCGACAAAATTAGTAGAAAATTGGAACAGCCATTTACAATACCCGCATTTGTGCTGAAAAGATTCAAACATGCAATGTAGAAAATAATGCATTATGATGTTCATATTGCTCAAAATTCTCAAAAATTCATGCATGTAAAACAAGAAATCAATATATGTTAAATATTAGAGAAAGAGGAAACAGATTTCAAATGCAAAAAGTACGAAGACCTACTAATATACAATTTAAACTTGAAATTTTGTATCACATGTCGTGAGCAGTAAACTGTTTTTAATCGAACGCTATTAAAGCTTATATAATAAATTAGATTTTTGTTAACTTACCCTTATTTGATTATTCTTATTCATCTTATTAATGTATAGGTATGGATGAATTAAAATTAACTTTTTCTTTGTCTTTAGTCTTTGGCAGAAAAACGCACAAATGGAGTTGTGTTTTTTTTTTACAAATACGCATCAGCGTTTCTTTCGCCAGAAATTGAATTCGGCGTAACGATAATAGCGTACAAAGCATAAAATAACTAGACAGAAACTGATACTGAAATGAGACGATATGATTGGTCCAAAGACTAAAGACAAAGAAGAAGTTAATTTTAATTCATCCATACCTATACATTAATAAGATGAATAAGAATAATCAAATAACGGTAAGTTAACAAAAATCCAAATTTCAAGTTTAATTTGTATATTAATAGGTCTTCGTACTTTTTGCATTTAAAATTTGTTTTCTCTTTCTCTAATATTTAACATATATTGATTTCTTGTTTTACATGCATGAATTTTTGAGAATTTTGAGCAATATGAACATCATAATGCATTATATAAGCTTTAATAGCGTTTGATTAAAAACAATCTACTGCTCACGACATGTGATACAAAATTTCAAGTTTAATTTGTATATTAGTAGATCTTCGTACTTTTTGCATTTAAAATTTGTTTTCTCTTTCTCTAATATTTAACGTATATTGATTTCTTGTTTTACATGCATGAATTTTTGAGAATTTTGAGCAATATGAACATCATAATACATTATATAAGCTTTAATAGCGTTCGATTAAAAACAGTCTACTGCTCACGACATGTGATACAAAATTTCAAGTTTAAATTGTATATTAGTAGATCTTCGTACTTTTTGCATTTAAAATTTGTTTTCTCTTTCTCTAATATTTAACATATATTGATTTCTTGTTTTACATGCATGAATTTTTGAGAATTTTGAGCAATATGAACATCATAATGCATTATTTTCTACATTGCATGTTTGAATCTTTTCAGCACAAATGCGGGTATTGTGGATGGTTGTTCAAATTTGCTACTAATTTTGTCGAGCATGAATGCTTCAAGCATTATGTGGAAGATAAGGATCGCATCGTTGTAGATGAAAATTTTGTAAATTTTGTATAAATAGATTTCGATCAATCTTGCATTTACCATGATTCACAACGTCTTGAACGCCAGATTGCAAAGGGTGATTTCAGCATAGCTGAGAATAATCGCAGTAGCATCACCTGCCATATCCTGTGGAATATTCAAATATATAATAGTTATAACATTATGAATTAGAGAGGACATATGTTGCACAAATTCTTGAAAAATTGTATCATTAATTAATTGAAAAATATAACAAGTTGTCGCTGACCTGAACGGACAGACGTTGTTCATTGTGAAACGCGTCAAACGTACTGATTTCGTTTATGTCGTGAATTGATGGTACTATAGCAATGCGTTGACCACCAGACTTTCCATATCCAGCTGAACACAAATGGTGGAGAAGGTACCCGGAGTTCGCGGCGCAACTCAAACTTTCCTCGAAATCCGTCAGTAATTTGTTGTCGTCGTTCTCGCTGTTGCCTAAATCAGGTTTCTCTGTAGGTGAGCACCACAGGCCAAAATTATTTCTGTGTAAATGTCTAGTGTAGAATTTAAGAGGACAAAAGAGACGTTGAGAAGAGAAGACAAAAATTAGACAAAAAGGACATCTGCATTAATGTTTTTTATAGGACCTAGTAGATTAAATTTAATATGATTATTAGAAATACAATAGATTATTACATTAAAAATGCTGCAAAATACTAAGCTGTTCTGCATCAATTACTTCTCGTCTTTTACATATTTCGTTTATCTTGTCACTTTGCCAGCCATTTTAAATGTGCGCGTTTTACGGAACCCAAAGCATCGGTTCCTTATAAAGCGTATTATTCGGGACGCGTAGGTTACGAAAACCAATTACAAGTCCTATTTAGCATTTCTGTTAAAGCATACAACGGAAACTCTAATCTACGATTGGTTGTATTAGTTACACGTTCCGCGCAATACGCCCTATGTGAATGCCGTCCTTCAGAATAGCGTAACCACGGCGTATTTTTTATTAAATCACTAGATTACACTAGAATACGCAGATTACGCTTAACGCAAGTTACGCCTCATGTGACGGCACCCTTACGCCTCATGTGACGGCACCCTAAGCAGGTTGCCCCGCAAAAAATAGAGAGCGCCCTCTTTTCTCCCTAGCCTAAGCGTAGGAAGAGAAAAGAATCGTCGTCCGGTGTCACGTCCTAGTGACCTTTCTACTCTCTCTATTCCTAGGCTAGAAATAATGGGGCGCTCTCTATTTTTTATGAGGCAACCTGCTTACACCAGCTATACCTCAGGGACTCCGAAAGCACGGACTATACTTGTGGAACTAGAGACCGAGTGTTAGGACTTTGGGGATGGGGAATTCTAGTTACTAGTGAAAAAAAGATTTCTACTAGCAATTCTTTCTAAATTATCTAATGAATTTATCAATTGATCGACCGTAATTTCCCCGTTTAAATAGTTATTAATTAATAAATTTAATAGCGAAAATATAATATAACTCTCAAATCTAAGGTCTTGAGAATCCCTCATGGAGTCCTATTATTAGACAATTATTTAAATTACACAATTATCGGTTTTCACGAAGTCTCGCGTTTATCGTGTGCAATGGGTCAGGAATGTTATCTAAACAGACGAGAAATTGATCTAAATCGATGTTTCTCTGTAAAACGTCTGTTAGTAGGGCGATAATTATACTTATTATCGTATGAATTTCTTTGTTAATTAATTTGCGATTTTCTTTAATAGTAAATTCTGATGACATTAGAGAAATGATTCAAATATTTAAATAACTAGCATACTGATCGATTTTGAATGAGATATCCGGACACTGTTCTTCTAAGAATTTTATTATTAGATCCTGAGAGATTTCCTCCTCTATTTCCGATACTAAATCGCACAGTTCTGTGAATAATGATGATTCGAAAATGTCGTCGTTAAAATCAAAAGAATTAGGTAATTCGTCAATCGAGAGTTCGATCTTTGTATCGGGGACGGTTCTTTCGTCCGTAAAGAGGGTTTTATCAAGAGCTTATCGCTAGAGCCAACGTAAAGTAGATGCGGCGCGGTTAGCACAATTCTTTTTATCTGCTCTATGATTTCTTTTATTCCGACGTGCGATCTTCTGGTTTAATGTCTTCATGGGGCATAGAATAGTAGTGAAGTATCTAATTTAATAAGGGGATATTGTCAGGAGATATTAATAAGAAAAATGTACTGATGGAAATTGCATCAATGTCGTATTAATATTTTCGTTAATTTACCACAGGATTCCGTCAATCGTATTTAGATAGATATTAAGAGAATAGTTAAATATCTAGATAATTAGCATATTGTTCGATCTCAAATAAACTGTCTGGACACTGATCTTTTAATGATTGTATCAAGTCCTTACGTTGAGTTTGTTTCCAAGAAGTATCCTCTTCTATTTGTGATACTAACTCACACAGTTCTGCAATTAGTAACTGTTCTGAGAATTAGTCTTTTATTGTTTGCACTTCGTCTGTAGGATAAAATTGTTCCGGGAAATTATTTCTTTCTACTTGCGATACTAATTCGTGTAATTTCGTGATTAGTACCTGCTCTGAAGAATCGGTTTCTGAACTAAATTTATTAGATGATTCGTCTGGCAAGGATTCTATTCTGTAATCAAGAGAAATTCCTTTGTCTGAGATTGGTGATAACTCTGGGAAGTTAGTTCGGAGATCAAAGTAATTAAGTGCTTCTTCTACTAGGGAATCAATTGAACTCAGTAGTTCAGGAGTCGTGAATTCAAGGGAATTAAGAGATTGGTTGATCGAGGTTTTGGTCTCAATATGAAGGGGAGTTCCTTTGTTCGATACGGGCTTATTGTCAAGATTTAGTTGAATAGATGAAGTCTTCAATCTTTTTATAGTCTCCGGAGAAAAGGTAACTTTTTCACACGATTTGACACGAGGTTTATTATTTGGTGACCGTTGCCTGAGCCAAAGTAGAGAAGATGCAGCGCGGTTAGCACGAGCCTTTTTCTTACTTGCCCTACGATTACGTTTCTTTCGATAATTGATCTTCTGTTCTCGTTTATTCATTTATAAAATTGTCATTAAATAAATATGGAATATCTATTTAAATTAGATGTTACTAGGAGGATACTACTAGGGGGTGGTATACTAAAGGAGATTACGTTAATTGAAAAATCTAATTAACTAGAGAATTTGTCAAAATAACATTCGTTAAATTATTGGTCTCCTTGTATCGTTTATTAGGAAGGAGAAGATTTAGGAAAACGATCTACCTCGGGGCGTTGATAGGAGAGTTGTTTCTGGTGCGCTTATTCAGCGCTCGGGGGAAAGAAATAATCAGGGGGTTGATAAGAGAGTTATTTCCGGTGCGCTTATTTAGCGCTCGGGGGAAAGAAATAATCAGGGGGTTGATAAGAGAGTTATTTCCGGTGCGCTTATTCAGCGCTCGAGGGAAGGACATAATCAGGGGGTTGATAAGAGAGTTATTTCCGGTGCGCTTATTCAGCGCTCGGAGGAAGGAAATAATCAGGGGGTTGATAAGATAATTGGAAGATGATTGGATAATGCTTGAAGGAAATCTGCGCGACCTTCGAAACTCGTTCAAATTTTTATATAATGTCGGAGTTTTGGGTGATCTGTGTGTTTAACAGATTCCTACCTTTAAGACAACGAACTCTTCGTAGACCTGTGATGTGCCTGGCCAACTTCGCTCCCTTGCAAGGACCTCGGTCATGGGGTGCTTATGGCGAAATCAAACACTAGGTTGTATGTGTTATATCCCCCAAAGATATACAATAGATATAACTGTTAAAAGAGTAACTAATATTAAGAAATGGGTACTCGTATTGCATCTGCAATTACGACAAACACTGACCGCGTTAAAAAACGCATACGATGCGAGGTATACGCGGAATCGGAATTACGACAGCTAATGACCGCGTTAAAAAACGCATACGATGCGAGGTATACGCGAAATCAGAATTACGACAGATAATGACCGCGTTAAAAACGCATACAATGCGAGATATACGCGGAACAGAAATTGGTCAACGTGCAAGCAAAGCAGAAGGACTTTGAATCTGCTTCGCTTGCACCTAGATTCTCGACCGGGGAAACCTGTTGCCAGGCACCCCTTCCGATCGGGAAAACTCCAAAAACAACGATATAAAAAGAGAGTAGAGACGCGACAACTCGCTCAGTCGCAGACACAAATAATCGCTCTAACCACGATCTCGCTAACCGCGCGCGCACTTAGCATCGACTCGCAGTTGTGCGCGATACGCGGAGTAATATAAAGTCAGTGCCGCACACTCGTAAAGCTTCAGTGTATTGATAGTGAAATAAAATAAAGACCAAGTGGTTGAAGTTGAATAAAGAATTTTAATACAAAAAGTGTAGTGCATTTCTCTACAAACACCCGACAAGTCCTGACGCCCCGGATTCCCATCCCAATTTGGCGCGACCCTTAAGTGTCTCTCCCGAGGCACACAACAATTTGGTGGCAGCGGTGGGATTGCGCCGAAGGACCGTCAGGAACTACTCGGAGGAAGACCTGAAAAATACAGCAGTATTAATAAGCAGGCACGTCGAACATAATAATCGACGGGAAACAAACAAAACAGAAGCCGACGTATAAGCAGCAGCGTGCCGTACGTACAAAAAGACACACACACACGGACAACGCATCAGCCGTCGGGAAGTAGGCCATCACCTAAGGACGCGACCTACGACAACACGGACAACGCATCGCACCGTACAGCGACCCGCAGGATCACCTTACGACACCGGACCACCAGCCGTATCAACACTGCCGAGCGATGATCTGCAGCGTCAGCAAGCGAGCGATAGTAACATTAATGTAAGTCCGAACCAAACTTTTATACATACTGCATGAATGTCGGAGGAAAGCGAAACACCCCGACAAGCAATAGCGAATAATTCGTGGTTACATAGCGACTCAGCCGCACGATCAATCAAAGCACTACCGATAACCTTAGAAAACCTCGGAAAAGTGCGGATAAAATTAGAAGCATATTATTCAGGAGAGAGCGACTCCGAATCATATACTCACGGGAAAGCCGAACGCGAATTTCCGTTTAACATTTTTGACGAAAGTTTATTTGAAGAAGGGGAAACCAACACCGGTAAAAATTTGAGAAAAGAAAGTAACGAACGCGTGAGACGAACTCCTAGCAACGGGTCACAACACGGGGAATCTTTGCTTACATCATACGATAGTAGTATTTTCGATCCGAGTGAGTATCAGGACATGCTGCGAACACCGCCTAACGGTGGCATGGATGTGTCCGAGGGTGCCATCGACCGCGAGATTGACCGTCTACACGGTACAATAGCTCGCGACAACACTCGACTGGTGGAAGCCGACGTACATGCACCACCCCCTAATAGCGAAATAGGAACAACTAACCCCCGCGATACCAGACGATACATAGATAGACGCATTGACGAAATCGAGGTGCGCGAAACTCCTAATTATAGGGAGGCCGGAATAGATAACCCTATGCTACGTGAGATAATGAGAGGCATGCGAGAACTACGTAGGGAAATGCTCACGGAAATAGACATATTGCGCAAACAAATTCGTGATATTAGCACATACGCGGACGAACGAGGTCGAATCCGCCGGGACACACACACCCGCGAGAGAGAAACGCGAGACCCCGACAATGACGACAAAAAATATAACGTTGTGTACGGACGAACAGAGAGTGACGCTAGACATCGACAAGGCCCGCAGGAGCCTTTTTTATCGTTAAAAGAAGCACGGCAAATGATTCCGGAATTTGACGGGACGGCCCAACATAAATTACAGGAATTCCTAAGCACATGCACGTACGCCATGACAAACATACACCCTGCTAACGAAAGAGGATTGGTGGGAGCTATCCTATGCACGAAACTCAAAGGCAAAGCAATGTTAGATTTTCAAACGCGAGACATACAGACATACGACGAACTCAAGCGACAATTGGAATGTACATATCAGAGTAGGCGAAGTACTACGTATTTGCAGATAGAGTTTAATTCCTTAAAACAAAAGGCGAATGAAGGCGCGCAAGCTTTCGGAACGCGCGTCGATACCTTAGCTATGGAGTTATATGAATCCATGACGGAGGGAGAAGATCACTCCCCCATTGCAAAGCGGATCATACTAAGTACTATACAAAAACAAGCCTTGCAAAATTTCCAAATAGGACTACGCGACGAGATACAACTTCTTATTCGTTCTCGAAATTACCAAACACTGCAGGAGGCAATAACGGCCGCAACCGCCGAAGAAAAAGTAAAGGGCACAACTACAACGCGATCTAGTAATTACACAAATCGAAACCGTTACGAGGGAGCGCCGTCGCGATCAACAAAGAATGCCGTACAATGTTATAAATGCGGAAAATCGGGGCACTACGAGCGAGAATGCCGTAACAGTAAATACGCGCTTCCGAAACCCGAGAAGTCAGATCGCGTAATCACAGCAGAAAAGTTTTGCAACCATTGCAAAAAACGTGGACACAGCCGTGAAGAATGCTGGACAATAAACGGACGGCCAAAAACGACATCAAATCGCGACAGAATGAATGAGGAAAAAAAAAAGCGTAATGTTAATCTAACCAAGAGCCGAAAGAAGCCGAAAACGAAAAAGGGTGATACGGATTCCGAGCAAAGCAGTAGCAGTTACGAACGCGACAGCAACGAGGGAGACTCGGAAGGAGAGACCCCGGCACGCGCCGTCGAGTATCGCGTATCACACCTACGACCCACACTACAAGAGAGCGCGGGTTTAGATTTAATTACACTACCGATGCGTGAAGCTAAGAATGGCGCAGTTAAAATGCTATTCGATTCAGGGGCAACTATTTCGTTAATAAAACTAAAACATCTAAAAGATGACGCATTAATTTATAAAGGAAAAATAACGCTCATTGGCATTACGGGACACAAAGCGCGAACAATAGGAAAGACGCCGGCGACAATTGACATAGGAGGTCGGAAAATAAAACACACAACATACGTCGTCAAAGACGATTTTCCCATGGAATACGAAGGAATTCTCGGGATAGATTTTTTGCGGAAACAGGGAGTTAACTGTAATTTCAAAAAACGGGAACTCACCATAGGAGATGCCGTGTTAAATTTGCAACCATACGAAAGGATCCGATTACAGCCGCGCAGCGAAACAATTATCCGAGCCGCCACAAATAAAAATAGCGAAGGAATCGTAAGAGCCGAACAAACTGCACCCGGTGTGTATATAGGACGATGCCTCGTGCAGCCAGAGGACTATGTGTGTCCAGTCAGTGTCATAAATACAACCGACAAAGTTGTCGAGTTAAGAACGCCGCTAATAACTATAGACGAAATAGAGGGGGAAATGAAGCATGAAATAACCCTCATACGAAAAGAAATTCCGAAGTATTCGAGCAAAAGAAATCGGGAAGTATGACAATCATTACGGACGGACCATCTAAACGTAGAAGAACGACAGGCTATACACAGGATATGCGAAGACTATTGCGATTTATTTCTCTTGAATGGAGAACCACTGAGCTGCACCGCGACCGTGGAACATGAAATAACCACGCGCGCCGATTCAGCACCGGTCAACGTACGACCGTACCGTCTGCCGGAGAAGCATAAGGCGGAGGTAAATAAACAAGTTAAAGAGATGCTAGATGCTGGCATTATCAGGTCAAGCGTTAGCCAATGGAACGCTCCACTGTTAGTAGTGCCGAAAAAAGCTGACGCATCCGGAAACCCAAGACTAAGGGTAGTTGTAGATTTTAGAAAGGTGAATGACCTTACAGTAGGCGACTCGTTTCCGCTACCAAACATCACAGACATTTTGGACCAGCTGGGAAACGCTAAATACTTTACAACGCTCGATTTAGCATCAGGTTATCACCAGATACCGATGGCTGAATACGATAAAAAGAAAACGGCTTTCTCAACTCCTTTTGGACATTATGAGTTCAACAGAATGCCATTTGGACTAAAGAATGCACCCGCGACCTTCCAACGACTAATGAATTCAGTACTGACTGGAATTCAAGGGCTCAAATGTCTCGTATATCTAGACGACATTGTCATATATGGGTCAAGTTTAGAGGATCATAATAAAAGGCTCAGGGAAGTGCTACAGAGATTACGGACGCACAACATGAAATTGCAGCCAGATAAATGTGAATTTTTACGAAAAGAAGTTATATACTTAGGACACATAATCTCGGAAAACGGTATATTACCGGACCCATCAAAATTAGAGGCGGTAAAAAATTTTCCGACGCCGAAAAAAGTTAAAGATGTACAGGCATTTATAGGACTCGCCGGTTATTATAGGAAGTTCATTCAGGATTTCTCAAAGATCGCAAAACCCCTGACTAGATTGACAAAAAAGGGCGAAACCTTCGGATGGAACAGCGAGCAACAAATTGCGTTCGATATTTTAAAAGATAAGTTAATAACGGCACCGATATTACAATATCCAGATTTTAATAAGGAATTTAATGTAACTACAGACGCGTCCGATTATGCAATCGGAGCCGTGCTCTCACAGGGGCCCATAGGCAATGACCGCCCTGTTGCTTACGCAAGCAGAGTGCTATCTCGCGCGGAGCAGAATTACAGCACAACGGAAAAAGAATTATTAGCAATTGTATGGGCCGTAAAACATTTTAGACCATACGTGTACGGGACCAAATTCAAAATCATTACGGATCATAAACCATTGGTATGGCTATTTAACGTGAATGACCCCGGCTCAAGGTTGATTCGCTGGAGATTAAAATTAGAAGAATACGATTACGAAATCATACATAAGGCCGGACGAGCGAACGCAAACGCTGATGCATTAAGTCGGAACGTAATCCGAAACGCTGACTCAAGCGAAAGGACGGAAGGTATATGCAAGATAGAAAAAGAAGAGGTAAACGATGCTAAGAATGAAAGGACGTACACCGAAGAGGAAAAACAACAGATACTATATGAATATCACGATGCGCCCATTGGAGGACATCAGGGAATAGAAAGAACAATTAAGAGAATTCGTTTAGATCATGATTGGCCGGGTTTAACAAAAGACGTCGAGAAATACATCGCCAAATGCGAGTCATGTCAAAAAAATAAATTATCGCGGAAAAATAAAGCACCATTAATAATTACAGATACGCCTGATAAGCCATTTGAAAAATGTGCATTGGACATTGTAGGGCCGCTAACAATAACTACGAATGGGAGTAAATATTTATTAACATTCCAAGACACCCTAACAAAATTTAGTAAGGCGATTCCAATACCGAACCAGGAAGCTGGCACAATCGCAAAGGAGTTCGTAACAAAAATAATCCTAGAACACGGGATACCGGAGAAAATTTTGACAGATCAAGGGACAAACTTTTTAAGTGAAATATTTAAGGACACATGTAAACTGTTAAAAATCAAAAAATTACAAACAACCGCGTATCACCCGGAAACAAATGGGGCACTCGAACGATCACATAGGACATTAGCAGAGTATCTTCGCCATTATGTTGACGCTGATCAAACAGACTGGGACGAATGGACACCTTATGCAATGTTTACTTATAATACGACCCCGCACAGTGCAACGGGGTACACGCCGTTTGAATTAATTTACGGACATCAGGCCAACCTACCGACGGCATTAACAAAACCACCGAGGGCCACATACAGCTACGACGATTACGCTCAAGAGCTTAGGGAAAGATTAAGGGCCACACAACAAATTGCGAAGGATCGCGTAAACGAAGAGAAAATCAAATCAAAAAAATATTATGATAAAGACGCGAAAGAAATAAAATTTAAAGTCGGTGATAAAGTACTTATATATGACGATACGCTACGACGCGGACGATCAAAGAAACTTGACGCCTTATGGGCAGGACCGTATACAATAATCGAAAAGAACTCCGACGTCAACTACACAATAAAGAAAGGAAGAAGAACAATACGCATACACACAAACAGACTAAAATTATTTATCGAAAATTGAGACTTACCTATTCCGGTATCGCGAATCGGTCAAGGCTGGTCGTCCCCACCAAAACCACTACTTCACGCACTACTGGCGTATCGGTGCGCGTATCAAGGGTGACGTGCAAAGAATGCGGCTCACCCGCCCTCCGGGACACATTCGCCCACCGGAGCACCACATCGTACGCCCGGGAATACTCGTCCCCCGTTATTTCGGGCCCCACAACAGGGGCGCGGGCGCGACAGTAAGGACACAACAAATCGTCCAAATGCGAATAAGCATTGCATCTAATACAATTAAAACGAAAATACATGTTAATATGTCGTGCCGCACGTAACAAAAGTTGTCCTAAGACTGAAGAAACGACAGAAGATATAAAAAACGAATGCTCCGCTTTCTTGATAAAAAATTGCATACAAAAGTATAAAATAGTAAGGGGATATATATATATATATTACAGGATGATCATATTCAATGCCAACGCAGCGACATTAAGACGGTCAAGCCAAGAGCCATACGAACTCGAGGAATTCACCAACGAACCAGGGATACATTTTGAAAAAATAGGCCATCTACATTATTCCAAAAGCACGTGGAAACTAGTAATAAAACTGGACCTAGCAACATTAACTGCGAAACAAGGTTACATACGAAATTATATAGAGCGTACGGAAAAAGCGTGCAATGTGTTAACGCAACAAGACACATGCCTTAATTTAGTTAGTATTACAAAACAAACACTAAACTATTTGGAAAAAACGATAATACAAATAAATACAATCTACGACAGACATACAGACAAACGTAGGGGAATAATTGACGGGATAGGAACAGTGGCAAAGACATTGTTCGGTACCATGGACGCCGATGACGAAAAACGCATAAATGAACAACTAGAATGAATAAAGAACCGACAGAGCACGTTACAACACACAGTTAGGCATCAACTAACAATAATCAACGATACGGTAACACATATAAGTAAGTTAGAGAATACAATAAAACAGAGTAAAAAACTCTTACAGGAAAATGTAGCGCAATATATTACGTTAGAAAAGATACAGGGACAATATGAAATAATTATGGCAGCATTAACAGACGCCATTAGGGACGCGGAAAATATTATAGAATACTTAGCGCAAATCGAGGAAGGAAATATACATCCAAAATTAGTACCATTTGATAACATTGTCGCACACTTAAAGGAAGCCGCAACACAGTTAGAACAGGGATATTATTTTCCGTTTAGAACACACGCAGTAAACTGGCATGAGGTAAAGAAACATGCAAGCGTAAGTGCATACGTAAGCAAAGAATATAATTTATATACAATACTGCGGTTCCCGATAATATCACAGCCCAAATATAACATAATAAAGGCAATTGAATTCCCCGTGGCAGCATACAATAAAACATTTAAAGGTATACAAGTAGAAAACAATATGTTTGCCATAGATAACCTTAGATTAACATATTTAATTATAACAAATGAGGATTTACAAAAATGTAGTAAAATAAACTTTAATTATATATGCGAACATAGCATGCCGACTTATCGCGTAAACACGAATATACCGTGCGAATTACAAATGTATACGCAACGAATGCAAGATAAGCATGAATGTAAGGTACGCTATCGGGTAACGAAAACGACAGTATGGATCCCGTTACATCAAACACACACATGGTTGTACTCAACAGCTAAGGAAGAAAAAATAAATATAAAATGTGACGGATACACAGAAAAAAATTTAGTAATAAAAAATACCGGCCGACTAACCTCACGAGGAAACTGTCAAATTAAAACGGAGGATATGACATTGGAGACAAAAGGGACGACTTACGTAACGAACATAGATACATATTTACCGAATTTTAATATTGCACCGTCACAAGACGAGGACATGAGAATACTCGACACATTAAATAATCTAACACAAAACAACGCAGAACTAATAGAATTACGAACGAAAATAAACAATATAGACAATGATTTACAGGATAATGAACAAAAGTTTTATACAAGAAAACAATTTATTTATCCCATGACCTCGAGCGGGTTAGTAATAATCATAATTATAATATTTATCATTGTCATTATAATTTGGAAAGTAAAAAATAGAAAAGACATTAAAAGAAGACCAAGAGTGACGATACTCGACGATGACTGGGATGTACCTAGATCTATATTAAAAAGGAGTAATAGTACGCGTTTTTAGGAAATAGGAAACGATTATAATTATATTGTGAACGGGATAAACATTTGTAAGCTTTAGTTGTAAGCGAAAAACTTCATACCTTCGTTTTTCTTCTTTAACGGGGGAGGGATGTTATATCCCCCAAAGATATACAATAGATATAACTGTTAAAAGAGTAACTAATATTAAGAAATGGGTACTCGTATTGCATCTGCAATTACGACAGACACTGACCGCGTTAAAAAACGCATACGATGCGAGGTATACGCGGAATCGGAATTACGACAGCTAATGACCGCGTTAAAAAACGCATACGATGCGAGGTATACGCGAAATCAGAATTACGACAGATAATGACCGCGTTAAAAACGCATACAATGCGAGATATACGCGGAACAGAAATTGGTCAACGTGCAAGCAAAGCAGAAGGACTTTGAATCTGCTTCGCTTGCACCTAGATTCTCGACCGGGGAAACCTGTTGCCAGGCACCCCTTCCGATCGGGAAAACTCCAAAAACAACGATATAAAAAGAGAGTAGAGACGCGACAACTCGCTCAGTCGCAGACACAAATAATCGCTCTAACCACGATCTCGCTAACCGCGCGCGCACTTAGCATCGACTCGCAGTTGTGCGCGATACGCGGAGTAATATAAAGTCAGTGCCGCACACTCGTAAAGCTTCAGTGTATTGATAGTGAAATAAAATAAAGACCAAGTGGTTGAAGTTGAATAAAGAATTTTAATACAAAAAGTGTAGTGCATTTCTCTACAAACACCCGACAAGTCCTGACGCCCCGGATTCCCATCCCAATTTGGCGCGACCCTTAAGTGTCTCTCCCGAGGCACACAACATATGTTACGATGCTCTGAAGTTCTTTATTCGTCTTTAACCCGGTTACAAATTGTGCGCGATTAAGAATTAAGAAGTCAGCGAGTTCGACGGCTAACCCGTGACTTGAACAATATACCAAGTTACAAATTTACGCTGGGTTACAGCAGTTAAGTATCGTTGACAAAGTTATATATTATGAGATTCGCGTTATAAATCGTTATGATGATTTTAGGATGGTACGAAATTGTTGCTGCACTTCTTGGCTAGCGACAATTTAAAATGTACACTGTAACTTTCTATGATAAAATGCCGTCGTGTGGCCAGATTTTCTAGGGTTTATATACCCTTCGAAAACGAAAAATCTTGGTGTCGCGTGCAAAATTTTAGGTGGGAGGATTCCCACGAAAACGCTTTTCCAGGAAGATATCATAATAAATTCTCTTATAAAAGAAGGGGGTGGTTTGGGGGTCCTGAGAAGGCAACGAGTGAGCTCTTCTTTTGACCAAATATGGTCAAGAAAATCTATTTTGACCATATAAGGTGATAGGCGACGAGAAAATCTAAGAGAGAATAAGTCGTAAAAGTCTATGATTTGTTGATTCTCGAGGTTCATGACATGCAGGTGTTAGCATCCCGAAAGGCGCAAGGTTGCTTATTGTATCAAGATCGGGGGTGGTCCGGGCGACAAAGAAAGTTCAAGCGGTAACCGCACGTTAGAGTTCTATTGTTCGCTTGCTAGCTTCTATACGTTTCTGAAATCGTTCTCTATATAATTTTCTGCTATAATCTAGTTATTGCAATTTTAATATGATGAAATGAAGTTATGATTGCTAAATTATATAGTTATGATTTCAAAACGTGGTATATTCTTATAAAGTTACGGTGAAATGTTGTTATATTCATGGAATCCTTATTTATGTAAATATATTGAAAAAAGGAGAATAACATCTCTGACACTAAATTGCAAGAATCTGAGTAGTTTCAATCATTGATAATAGTGATAAAGATAGTAAGGTTCCATAAATATAATTACAATTGAGGCGCATCGTTTACGTTATCTTATAATTTAAAGAAAAGATTTTATGGAATATTTTATGACAAATAGTCGGTCATTAGAATTTATCAATTTTTATAATTCATTCACCATTGTGTGATTAAGATATTTATTCAAACGATTCATTATTTTAACTATTCCATAAATAAGATTATATAATTTCAAACATGTTGATTATAGGATTCACACATTGATTAATAGATTTGCACACATTAATTATATTTCGCATTTATCGTTCATACCGTTAGGGTTGTAAAGCTTTGTGTCCACGATGCTAGAAATCGGTCCGAGTTCTCGATTTAAACTCTCGAATAGAATTAGTTCTACTTTGATGACTCCAGATAGCATTATAGTCGAGTATGTGAGATTAGTTACTATAATTTATACCAACATTAAAATATTGGAAAGAAAAACAATAAAATATTGTGAATTTCTAATTATTATAAATTATAATAAAAACAATATTTTGTAATATAATAGATTTGTTCCTACATACATAATTTGATACTACAAAGTTTTGATTCATTTAATAAAGCAGTTATTAAGAAGCTGAAAGAGAACACATCTAATATAAAAATGAATAATTCAGCAAAAAAGAAACAACTCAAAAAATTGCTGATTTTTACTGCCTTTGCTGCGGTTATAGAACAGCAAGAAAAACGGCCAGAAATACAAGAAAAAAGACAGCGGAGTTAATTACGTTAAGTTATTGATTTTCTTTTTTGCAATTTCTATCGTCAATGGCTGTTCTGTTATCTCTGTATATTGATCACATATTGTTTGTAATGCTTTTTCTCGTTTTATACGATTATGATAATCAATAGATTTTACGACATATAAACATGGATGTTGTTGATACAACAATAATAAAGTTCTAATATTGTCTTTATCCATACTCTTTCCTGAAAATTCATACAGATTTAAATAAACTGAACTATAAGTAAATATTATTAAATTTAAAATAAAATTTTACCTCTATACACTATATCCTTCTTAAGTTTATTATACTTTAATTATTATAATTTACATAATAAGTAATTAATATATACGTAAATATTATAATTAAAAATTATTAATTGCTAATTACTAATTTTCTTTACAGTTTAATTAATTTTTGCTTACTCTGCCTTTGGGTTATATGTGAACCAAATCTTCTTTGCTTTATTTATTAAAGGTTATCTTATTCTTTTTCTATAATTTTCTTTGCTATTTTATTAAAAGGTCTTGTAGGTTATGAATATTTTCATGTCCAACGCGATTGACTAGCTATTTATAAAGTAATAATGTTGGCAACAAGAAATAAATCTAGTAACTAGTATGGAAAAATGGGACAGGATACATTTTTCTATTCGACATTTCTATTCGAGATATTCATTCGAGTTGGTAGTGTACACGATTCGAGTTTTAGTAACTTTTTCTCGGATCGAGAACTCGGACCAATTTCTAGCATCGTGGACAAGGCTTTAGAGATGGCGATGTCTAGTAATTTATAGATATACGCTTGTTGTGTTGGATTGGTCGCGTTGCTAGTCCCTAGACTAGTTACAACTAGAAGATTCCCTATGCCGGTATTACTAACGATAAATGGTAAAAACGTCTAATTCTAAGTTAAATCATTCTCAAAATGGCTAATTAAATAGGTTCTCGCAAGAATTGATGTTAGCGCAAAAAAATTTGGGTTTCGATTAATGCAAGGTGTGTAATAGGCATGGGACTCTTGTAAGTGGAAAACGTGAGGCAATAGAAAGAGAAAGAATATGAGACGCCCATCTTTATCCTTGTCTAACGTTGCGCGCGCATCAAGCTGAATGGAGTTGAGTGGGGAGGTATCGTTGAGACTACTGAGGGGGTTTTTTTTTAATCTACAATATGGTGTTGTAGCTAAGAATTTATTAATCTTGCATATAATTTTATGCATTTATTCGGATTCAGTCAGATAAATAAAGAAGAGGAGAAATTAAATTGACGCGCTGTGACACAATCATAAAGAAAAATGACAAGAACGTGTATTGTGTGTAAAAAGCAACCTATTCCGTTTAATATATCTCGAAGTTTTCACAAGTAAGTTTATTAAATATTGATAAATTTATTATTTGAAGTGTGTATTATCAAAATACCTTAACCTAAAATTCATATGAAAATACCAAATATTATTCTATATTTGGTATTTATTCAGATTAGCTGCTCCACCTCCGATTTTAACTATATTTAATTTTGAATTACAGTTTTCCCGTTAATGTTGAATTAAAAAAGAAGTGGATGGAAGCTATTGGTGTGACGACAGTTTGTAAGTCAGCCAGTATATGTAGCGACCACTTCTATGAAGAATCATTTCATCAGACTGATGGATATACAACTTTGAGACGTTTAATATCAACTGCTGTCCCTTTTAATCGAAACACTAATCAATTATCTTTACCAATTAACAACGTATCTACTCAAGCACTTGGTGACATAACGAATCATCAAGATATGACAATAAGTGACGAAAATACATTTTCAACAAGTACGGATACTAATAACGGAGACAACTTTGAAACACATGATAATTTAAGTCCCAGAAACAATAATAAAAGGTACATTAGAATTTTTGTAAAATTTTTTACTGCTAAATATTTTAAGCTTAATATTTTATAAAATAATTGTATTATTAATTGTATTATTGATGTTTAGAAAATCATTTGTTGTCGACATTCACCCAAAAAAAATTTGTTTTATGGTCGGAAGTCAGCCAGAGTCTTTTTCAAGAGAGCACTTTGCTTCAGATGAAGCTTGGGAGCGATTTGTAAGAGTTATGGCTTCTGAAAAATTGAAGAAATCTGCTTCCCATATGAAGTTATTTAGGAAAGAAAAAATAAATAATAATATAAAAGAACTAATCAAAACCATGAAGAAGAAACAGTTTTCTGAGGCTGCTGAATGTTTACAGGTAAATTTGTAATTATACGTTGCAGTGCAGTTTCAACATACATTTCAATCATATTTTAGGCGATTTTTGGTGATTGTCTGGTATATGTACCAAGGTATACCAAAGTATACCAGAACATTCTCAAGGTACCAGAATAAGCTCCACCCTTACCAATAATAACCTTGGTACATATACCAGATGATCGCCAAAAATCGCTTATTATGTAATAGAAAAATTCATGTAACTTTTTACTGTAATACTTAAATTGTACATACTTCTATTTCAATCAATTGTATTTTAATGATTAATTATTTTTATGTGAAATGTACTTTGTACTATAATTGTATTATAAAGTGTATAATTGTGAGAGAAATTTAAATATACGATCAAGTTAGTGAGAAATTATTTTGCGTTAAAAGGACCTATAATATATGATAAAAAAGAAAGTATTAGTTGGGAATATATTAAAAAATTACACAATAAGCAAATTAGTGAGGGCTTGCACAGTGCATGCAAAATACGAGACAGACATGTTTATTTTCAAAACGAAAAAATGAAAGTTTCACTGGTGGCGCAAGTATTAAGTTCAAGCGTATCAAATGCATTACATTTCCTTGAATTCCAAATTAAAGATAAAAATTTTGAAAAAGCTTCATCTACAGCGAAATTTTGTCAAACAATTAATGATATTTTTGATCTTTTAAATGTGAAAAACAAATTTTGTAAGACGCCAGGACGACAAGCTATTACCAAAGATTTCTTATCTCAATTCAAAATAAAAATTAATGGATTTATTGATTATATTGAAAAATTAGAAATTGATGTGCCTGTAGCGAGAAAAAACAATAACATAAAGACAACAGAAAAAGAAAATTCTATAATTAATAGTAACCAAGTAATAAAAAAAAATCGTAAATCAATTCTTGAAAGCGAATCTGTTAAAACGGGATTTCTTGGCTTTATTATTTGTCTAAAAACCTTATTTAGTCTTTGTACAGATTTGATACAAAATAATACTGTTCAATTTGTTTTAAGTTATAAACTATCTCAGGATCATGTTGAAATGTTTTTCGCTTTAATAAGAAGAATGAATGGTTATAATAATAATCCAACAACAGTGCAATATCAATCTGCTTACACCAAATTATTAGTTAATAATATGAATGTTTTAGTGTCTACTTCAGCGAATTGTATTCCGCAAGACAATACATTATTAATTTCAGACGTAACTAACATTACCGAAATGAAACAAACAATAGCGAATAATAAAAATACATCAATTTCAAAAACTAATACGGAAATTCATAATACGAAAGAAAGAAAAAAAGTCCCACAACAAAAACAAATTAGTAATTTTCCAGTTTATAATTATTTGAAAAGTAATCATGGTATATTATTTGATCACAATTATTGCGGAAATGCGGGCTGGTATGTTTCTGATTATCTTGAAGAAATCGTGAAGCATATAGCTGGTTCAATAGTACATTCACTAAAGAAAAAAATAATTTGTGAAGTAGAGACATGTTAGAAGATGACAGTGATAAATCAAAATTAACAATTTTAAAAAATCGTGGTGGCTTGCATTTTCCCTCCAAAGATGTCATTTTTATTTGTATGAGTGCTGAGAAAATAATACGTCAACATGTTCATTTATTATTAAAAGATATAAATAACAAGCTTATAACAGAAACACTACAACTACTTCCTAATACAATTTTAGATAACAATAGTCATACTTTAGATCAAGAGCCTTTGTATGATCATCGACACCAATTGATTATTCTTATTATACAAAAATATATTGATATTCGTTTGACACACGAAAGTAAACGCTCCAAAGATGATTCTAAAAGAATCAGAATGCATTATAATAAGCTAACGATTTTCAGTGGCCAATAATAATATATTAACTGACAAAAATATAGATAAAAGTTGTATACTTTCTACATATTTTATGTTAAATTTATAACAAATAAGAGTTTAAAGATTGAATATAGTAGTTATACTAGGGGGGGGGTTCTAACTCAGGGGAAATGAGGGGGGTGCGGGGCGGGGGGGTTTTTGGGGGCGAGGGGGTATGACGTCACGCGGGCGGGGGGTCTTATCAGCAGATAAGCTTATCTATGTTTATAAACAAAAGATAAACAATATCTATTACAAAGGGTTGCCGACAATCGGGGGGGGGGGGGGTTGCGTTTCTTCTCCTCATACGTTTATGTTTATAAACAAAAGATAAACAATATCTATTACAAAGGGTTGCCGACAATCAGGGGGCCTTTTTTTTCAATGTTCCCGAACGCGGCGAGAGAAAGGATCGCGCTGCACGAAAGGATGAGTCACCTTTTGTATTAAACTGACTTTAATATTATAAAACAATTAAAAAACGAACACTTTAACAAACTTTTACAATCTTAATTAATTTACAGAGAAAACCGAACTCAAAATCAAAGTGCGGAATAAGCGGCGGTCGTCAACGAATTTTTGCGGTTTTACAAATCTGCGGTTGCGTTATGCGGTTCACGGCGGAAAAGCGATAAGGCCCGGATTTCGGGTGCGAGCTCTCTTTTATGGGTTTCCGCAGAAAACCCACCTTTTCGGGAAGCGCCAATTATTGCGAGCAATTTTAAGTGTGCTCGAGGTGACTCGAGGGCACAGCTCATTATTGGCCGCTGTCAAAATTAACGGAAGACGGCTGGCAGAAAGCATGCGCGCGCGGGTGATCGCGATAATTATTGGTGAAAAGAGGCGCCTGTGGTAAGCCGCGCATGCTCACTAAAACTAATTATTCGGCGGAACGGTTGTGATACCGTTAATTGTTGATATTTTGAGGAATGTTTTTTTGAGACAGATTGATTTATGTCGCTATGTTTCTCCGCGAAAAACATACAAAAAACTATTTGCTGTAAATATCGATTATTCTAGAATCTTCTAAAATATTATTCGAACAGAATATTTTATTTTATTCTACGGCTAATATTTTCTGATGCGTTTTGAACATTCCCGCCCGCCTTGCCGCGCAGTGACAACATGTGTGGAATTTCGGCCGCGGAAGCTCGAATCGATAGTGATCGATGGTGGGGTAGACGCGCAGGCGCGGAGAAATACACGTGATGATCGCGTGGTAATTGAATCGATCAGCTGATACAATGAACATGTGGTGATCAGCTGAGGCAATGAAACCGCGTGTTTGGTGAGTTGTGTAGTGCAGTGCGATGATGGAACAATTATCAGTGCGGTGATGGATCAAATGTAAGTGCGGTGATGGATGAAAAAAAATGAGATGTGACAAGTAATACAGTGCGTGAGGTGAAAAGTGTCGCGAGATAAATTATGTGCCGGCGGACTACGTGTCCGCGTTAGTCATGCCAGGAATACGATTCGCGCCCGGAAGCATGACTAATTTAACGAGCGGGCGCACGAATTCGGATGTGGCGGTGCGAACCGAAACCACGCGGACGATACCGTCGTCCCCGGGATGCAGGCTCGTGATCCGTGCGAGAGGCCATCGGGTCGGAGGGGTGAGCTCCGAACGAATGAGACAGAGGTCCCCCACGTGAGGTGCGGCCTTGGACTTGACCCATTTGGTGCGGGGGTTGAGGCCGTGCACGTACTCCGCTGACCAACGCTGCCAAAAATGGTCTCGCATCAATTGGAGATGACGCCAGCGTGACAGTGTGGATGCTGGTTGACCAGTCAACGATGGCTTAGGTACGGCTAATAGCGGCGCCCCGATGAGGAAGTGGCCTGGTGTGAGCGCCGAAGTGTCGTCCGGATCGTCTGATAAAGCCTGCAACGGACGAGAATTAAGACACGCCTCGATTTGCGTGAGGAGTGTGCTAAGCTCCTCATATGTGAAGGTGGTTTCGCCGATTACTCGACGGAGGTGGAACTTTGTGGATTTTACGGCAGCCTCCCACAGACCACCGAAGTGAGGGGCCGCTGGCGGATTAAAGTGCCAGCGGATCCCTTGATTGTTGGCGGCGCGAGCGATGTGATGGCCCTCGGAAGATGACGCCTTGAAGAGCTCGCGCAGGGTGCGATCGGCGCCGACGAACGTCGTGCCGCAGTCGCTGTACACGTCCGTACACAGGCCTCTGCGGGAAACGAAGCGGCGTAAGGCGGCGATGAAGGCCTCGGAACTGTAGTCCGAGACGACCTCGATGTGGATAGCCTTCGACCAAAAGCATACGAAGACAGCTATGTATCCTCTCTGTGAGCGGTGTCCGCGCCCCTTGCTGGTCCGGATGAAGATGGGTCCCGCGTAGTCCAGGCCAGTGCTCAGGAATGGCCGAGTCGGCCTCACTCGGTCACGCGGAAGGTTGCCCATTGGAGGCTGTGGAGTGGCCGCTCGCCAGCGAGTGTGTAGCGTTACTGTAGCATTAACTATAGCATTTTTACATCTACACTTACACCACATATACACTTACACCTTATACGTTTTTACACCTTCGTTACTATGTTACAGACCATTTGTTTATTAAACAAATACATCTTTTATTGCTTTCACTTTTTATTGTAATTTCTCATTGATAACACGTATTAATAAAAGCTCTTAAAAAAAGTTATCGTTTGTGGACAAATATTACTACATTTTGGTGACCCCGACGTGATTAGTGATCAACACAGGAATATTCTCTTGAGCGGGAAATTCAATTTCTGAATTTTTGAAAAATTTCTATACGTGGTCAAGAATCTTCGGACTTGGATTTCCGGATCGTTTCTTTTCGTCATCGGAATATCAATCGAGATGCCTTTGGATAGATCTCCTCCTAGAACTGAGACAACTAACTCTACTGTTCCGTCTACTTCAACTGCTTTGACATCTTCGAAAGAGAACATTTTAAATCAGGTGGGATCGGAAATTTTTAATTCACCCTCTGGAGATATGCAACAGCAATCTGGTGAGTCCATTCAGATCCATTCTAATGAATTTCGTCTGGTAAAACTTCCCACATTCTGGCACAAGCAACCTAAATTGTGGTTTGCTCAAGTCGAAAGCGAATTTTTGGTATTTCGTATACGTTCCGAAGAAATAAAATATAGTACTGTTATCCGTCATCTCGATGAAAAGGCATTAATTGTCGTTTCGGAAATTGTTGAAAATCCACCCGAAAATGATAAATATAACGCTTTAAAATCGGCGCTCATTAATTGCTTCACGGATTCAGAAGAAAAACGCTTACGTCAATTATTAGCCGGAATTGAATTGAATGATAAAAAACCAACGGAGCTTTTACGAAACATACGCCAATTATCCGGTGGATCTTTAGCGGATAATATTTTACATTCACTTTGGCTTCAACGTTTGCCATACAAAGTTCAAGCGACTTTAGCTGTTGTTGAGGACGTACCCTTAATCAAGCTAGCTGAACTCGCTGATAAAATAGTCGAACGTGATACCGGGTATCAAATAACCGAAGTAAATACTTCTTTAAAATCAAAGCAATCGGGTCTTGCCGATTTAGAAAAAAGAATTGCTGCGCTGGAAGTTTTTCGTCGTCGCGGTAGATCTTTTAGTCGATCTCGAAGTAAAACAAGATTAAGATCTAATTCAAAAGATAAAAAGTCGGATTCTAAGGAACAAATTTGTTTTTATCACAAGAAATTTGGAGATAAAGCAAAGAAATGTACAATTCCTTGTACTAAGTCAAAAACTCTTTGTCTCACTGATTCAACGGAAAACTAGAGATACCGTTGAAGATAGAGGCAACTCGCAACGGTTTACCTTGTCATCGCCTCGTTATTTTTGACAAGTCGTCTAATTTACAATTTCTTGTTGACACTGGTGCTGACATTTCTTTGCTTCCCAAGAAAATATTATACAAACCGTTATCAACCAATTTAAAACTTTTTGCTGCTAACGGAACACACATTGATACTTATGGATCTAAAACTCTTTCCGTGGATCTTGGTCTCAGGAGAATTTTCCGTTGGAAATTTTGCGTGGCGGACATACAACGTCCCATTTTAGGCGCAGATTTCCTCGGACATTTTAATCTCCTTGTAGATGTTAAAAACAAACGTCTAATTGATTCCTTAACAGGTCTTAAAAACTGTGGAAAGATACAAGAAGTTTTGCAATTATCAATTTGTACCACATCTCCAGATTCTTCTTTTCACAAGATTTTAGCAGAATTTCAAGGACTTACTCATTTTGCCCCTCTTTCATCGGTAAACTCACATGGAATTGAACATCGGATTGTTACGGAAGGTCCTCCGAAATTTGCAATTCCCAGAAGACTTTCTCCGGAGAAACTGAAGTATGCTAAAGAAGAATTTAAATTCATGATGGACCAAGGTATTTGTAGACCATCATGCAGTACGTGGGCAGCACCTTTACATATGGTTCCAAAAAAGGAAAATGTATGGAGACTTTGTGGAGATTATCGTGCGTTAAATTCGGTCACTGTCCCTGATCGATATCCATTGCCTCACATACAGGATTTCACTGCGGAGCTCTACGGTAAGAATATCTTTTCTAAGATTGATATGGTTAAAGCGTACTATCAAGTACCCGTTGCAAAGGAAGATATTCCTAAGACCGCTGTAACTACACCTTTTGGACTTTTCGAATTTTTGGTTATGCCTTTTGGTCTTCGTAACGCAGCTCAAACTTTTCAGAGGTTTATGAATATATTGTTAAATGATTTAGATTTTGCATTTTGCTATCTTGATGATATTCTCATAGCTTCTAGAGATGAGTCAGAACACATAGCTCATTTGCGGATTGTTTTTGATCGTCTACAGAAAGCTGTATTGTCACTTAATGTTTCCAAATGTCTTTTTGGTCAAAAAGAAATTACTTTTCTCGGATATCTTGTTTCTAATCAAGGAATCAAACCTACAGAACAAAAAGTCAAATCAATTATCGACTATCCCAAACCTAAGACAATACATGATTTAAGAAGATTTATTGGTATTATTAATTATTATCGTCGTTGCCTTAAAAACGCAGCTGAACATCAAGCATTACTTACAAACTTTTTGAAGGACAGTCGCAAGAGAGATAGGAGAACTATTCCTTGGTCTATGGAGACAGAAGCAGCTTTTCAGAATTGCAAAGAAGAACTTCTCCGTGTGACTACTCTCTCTCATCCTGCTCCTCAAGTTCCTTTGATTCTTACTTGTGATGCTTCTGATTTCGCTGTAGGAGCATCACTTGAACAATCAATTGAAAATGTCAATAAACCAATTGCATTCTTTTCTAAAAAACTTGATAAAACTCAAAAGAACTACAGTACTTACGATAGAGAACTTTTAAGCATTTATTTAGCAATTAAATATTTCAGATATTTGCTTGAGGGACGACAACTCATTATTAGGACAGATCACAAACCTTTAATTTATGCTTTTCTTCAGAAACCTGACAAAGCTTCACCTAGACAAATTAGGCAACTGGATCTTATTGCTCAATTCTCTACTAATATTGTCCACATTTCAGGCAAGTTAAATTCTGTAGCTGATGCTTTATCAAGAATTGAATCAGTTTCAATGCCAATTGTAACGTCCAGACAAATTTCAAAACTTCAAACTTTTTCAAAACTTTATCCTTTAATCTATTAGTCATGACAATCTCTAACCTGCATGAAAGACCGGTAATAACGAATATTTAATCACATATAATTACTCGTAGGATAAAACATGTCTTCTCACAAATGACGACAGAGTAATAATTCACTTTTAAATTTAATAATATTGATAGCATAAAAGGCATAATTAATAAAGACTCTCTACTCTCGATCATTCGTTAGGAAACATAAACCTGAAATAAGCATAAGCGTGCCTATATTATAACTATTCATAATTCAAGAGACTTAAAAATCGTACACGTAATGCGTAGTAACATTGTAGCCGTCACACGTTCGAAAGTACTAAATAAGGATACCATAGTTCGACTATAAATATTTAAAATCCTCATTGATTATTTGTGAGAAAACCTAAAATAAGGTTAAGAACGATATATATATATATATATATCAATCGTATACTTTGACGACACTATATATATTCTCTGGCGATTTCAATGACTGCATAAGACATATGGTATTCTCCGGCGATTTCAACGACAGTATAAGACATAATATTCATTTTACTAATATTAAATATATATATTATTCAATAGTATTAAATTTTAAATATGTACACTATATATATATATATATATATATATATATATTAACACACAAAATTCTTATACCTGAAATATTTATATATATATATATCGCTTATAAAGAAGTATACTAAGTAATTAAATAATTATGTATGAAAGCCGCTTTACTATGTGAACTCGGCTTTACTCGCAAGGAAACATCCAGAAGATTCTAGAAGGTTCTAGAACAATAGCGTGATGCAATGCATGATGCAACGCTGAAACACGTTGCAACCTGCAAGGCCCATTGCAAGCCGCATAGCGATGAGTCACCAGCCACCTGCAAAATCGATTACCAAGAAGAAGATAAGATAAGTCGGAGCGCATAGCCAACAAAGGCATACAGCTATCGCTACCAAGAATAGGATAAGGAAAGTCGGAGCGACCGGCGATGAGTCACCTAGGAACGCCGCTATCTCTACTAAGAAGCCATCTCTCCGGGACTTAACCGTCGCAATCTCTACCAGGAACAGATTATCTCCGGTACTTCCCCGGCACATCTCTCTTACCATTGGCTGAGCCACATCGCCCGATGGGAGGAGCGAGCCCCATTTTTGGGTATATAAACCCGGCTCCCGGCACGGAACGGCAGTGATTTCGTCGCAGTGGTTCCAGTCAACAACAATCCAGCACTCAACCAGCAAATACTACGGGGCTCTGAAGACATCGAGACATAGCCGCCATTTCGGACCGAGGTACCGAGGCTCCTCAGCTCTTCAACTCAGAGGGAAGAACACAGTAGCGAAGTGTACCATAGCAAGGCACATAAGACATTGTCTAACCTTGTGAGTATTTAAGCCAGTTCACATATCCCTAAATAGTAAAGCGCGACGGACACTCATTATATTTAATCATTATATTTAATTAATTATTTAACCACTGAATTTCGAACTCAATCTTATTTCACATTACGAACTCTGAATTTAATTATTTAACCACTGAATTTCGAACTCAATCTTATTTCACATTACGAACTCTGAATTTGAATACAGACATAAGCCATATATCACTCTGCGTTTCCGATATTATTCCAATCTACGATTTGCATCTGCATACGTCTGCGTTACAATCGTCGATCTATTTAATATTTTATCCAATACTATTCAATATTATTCAACCGATATCGCATACTTATTCAATCTATTATAATAAATATACTTATGTATTTTATTATATCACTGCTTATTTATATATGTATGTAACCCCGTATCCTACTACCTATTAGCGAATTGAATAACGCTAATTCCTCAGTACACATTAGAATATTATATCCTGTCAGAAGGTAAATTCGCAAATCATCTCAGAGATGCACGTTTAGTAAAGTGAACGTAGCATTAGCCTATTAAGACCAGGACCTGAGAACCCGGAATAACCGGATGTATACCTACCTCTCTATTCTTTTATGCTTTTAACACCTTGCACTTTCCAATAATTGCGAATTACTTTACCACACCGACTGACAGTGATCTTGCATATTGATATTTAAATTTATTTGACAAGTGTACTCCACCTTACCCTATTTGCTACTATTAAAACCATACCCTGTCATAAGGTAAATTCGTTACTACGATTCTGAGATGCACGTTCTGTAAAGTGAACGTCGCATTAACCTTCGGGGACCGGAATCCACGGGCAACCGTACATTTCTTCACCCTTCCCTGCTTACTCTCTCTCTGCTTTACAAACCTAACGAATTACTTTACCAAACCAAATGACAGTGGTCTTAATGATTATTAAAAATAATTAATTCACAATTTACAATTCAATTATTGATGCTTGAAGCTACACGTATTAATACTCTTAATATAGATATTAATACTTATATTCAAACCTCTATTCCTAACTCCTCTATACCCATTAGAGTTATATCCTGTCAGAAGGTAAATTCGCAAATCATCTCAGAGATGCACGTTTAGTAAAGTGAACGTAGCATTAGCCTATTAAGACCAGGACCTGAGAACCCGGAATAACCGGATGTACACCTATCTCTCTATTCTTTTATGCTTTTAATACCCTGCATTTTCCAATAATTGCGAATTACTTTACCATACCAACTGACAGTGATTTTGATATTCATTGACAATTTGTTACTTCAAAATCTAAGATTTATTTATTCATTAAGAATTACTATTTCAAGGTTTAAGATTTAATTATTAACGATTGAAACATCAAGTATTAATATTCTCAACGCAGATATTAATACTCCTATTCAAATCCTTCCTTTTATCCACGTTATTACAAATCCTCATTTAATACAGGTTTATTATAATAATTACTGACATAAGGTTAATTTATTAATAGGTGAAGGGCTTTCTCGCATAAGATTAACCTTTCATCTTTGTTCGCTCTCATTAACGAGTAAATTACGCTACAAACGCGAGTCATATTCAATTATTTCAAATAATAGAACAATCTATCTTTCGATTTATTCATGTAAATTTATTTAACCGTTAGATGGTCTCTCCTTTCCGACGAAGGAATCAGATCGATCGAAACGAGCAGCACCTTCACAGGCTACGCGAACGTAGATCTCGAAGACCTCTAAATCTAAACGTTCAAATTTATCCAACGCGAATAATCATACAACCTCCCTCTTCAGACGCTTATTCGCCAATTAATAGTATTCCTCCATACATTGATTACTCTCACCCTCAATTTCCTGAACAGTCTCATTCAGAATCAAACACTTACTTAGTCGATCCAAATCATCAATTTTTAACTGACCCTGAATATTACGTCCATGATCAAACTCAACAATTAGCATCTCCTGAATACGATCCATTTTTACAACCCAATTCCAATATTTTCGACGAGGACACCGTGGTACTCGCTCCCGACGACGTCAATAATTTCATCCCAGAAGGAGCACAGAATAATTTTAATTCCTTTATAAACTATCTTAACCAATCTAACGACTCTGAACAGGAGCTCAATAACATTGTAATACAGTTTCAAACTCATCCTGAACCGAGTCAGGACCAGTAGATTTTGTGTCGACATAAAGGATTTATAAATGAATAAACAATTTTTATACTTGTAAAATATCTTTATTTCTTGACCCGACCCGCAGAATTTCTTCTCCATCCGACTTTCTCAATCGAATCTCAAGCTCTCGGCATCCCAGGGTATAGCCGGCCTAGCAGGTTGCCCTAAAAAAAGTAGAGAGCAGCTTCTCGAACGTTTACCGAGGTAGACGCAAGAGAAGACCGACTTGTGCATAAAGTGATTTACCGTAAGGTGAATTGCCGGACGTAACACAATCATTGTCTCTCTGGAAGAATTAGCAGAATTTCAAAAGGATGATGAAGAACTTCAAGATCTCCTTTCTTTGAACTCTTCACTTCAATTAAGGAAACTTATGCTTACTGGTTCATCTGTACCTATATATTGTGACTGTTCCTCTGAGTTAATTCGTCCATACGTTCCTAAACCTCTTCGTAAGAGAATTTTTGATGTAGTTCATGGCCTCGCACATCCCAGCGGTAGAACTACAGCTAAACAACTTCTACAGAAATTTATTTGGCCGTCATTGAATAAAGACGTTAAAGAGTGGTCTCGCTCTTGCCTACCTTGTCAACGTTCCAAAATTTCAAGACATACAAAAAATGTCCCTGTTAGAATTGCGGTTCCTGATCAGCGTTTTCAACATGTTCATTTGGATTTAATAGGCCCTCTTCCTTCTTGTCAAGATTTCCGTTATTGCTTAACAATAATAGATCGATTCTCGAGGTGGCCTGAAGCTATTTCACTTAAAGAAATAACTGCTGAAACAGTTTCGACAGCTTTCTATTCTCATTGGGTGGCTAGATATGGATCTCCTATAACTATTACTACTGATCAAGGCCCACAATTTGAAGCATCTCTCTTTAAAGCATTAACTAATTTGATTGGATGTGATCGCAAGAGAACTTCTGCTTATCATCCAGCTTCAAACGGAATTCTGGAGAGATGGCATAGGACTGTTAAGACTGCAATTATGTGTCATCAGACGAAGAATTGGTTGGAATCTTTACCTACTGTTCTTCTTGGTCTTCGTTCGTGTTTCAAAGAAGATTTGAAAACTTCACCTGCTGAATTACTCTATGGAACTACTCTTCGGATTCCTGGTGAATTCTTTGTTGAGGAAGATTTTCCAGCAGATCCTGAAATATTTTTAGAGAAACATAGAATACATATGAGGAATATTAGATCTTCTCCTACCCATCATCACTCCAAAAAATCACCTTTTGTACACAAAAATCTTTACGATTGTACTCATGTTTGGCTTCGTGAAGATGCTGTTAAGAAATCTCTTCAAGCACCTTATTCTGGTCCTTTTCTTGTTAACAAACGAATTTCTGATTTTTTGTTTACTATTGACATTTCAGGAAAATTGGTCAACGTCTCAACGGAACGTCTGAAACCAGCCTTTTTTCCCAAGGAAGATTCTTCTGTTCTTCATTCATCCTCTTCGAGTACTTCGTCTACATCTACATCTACAACCACATCTGTTGTACCATCAGTTGTACCTGCAGTTCCTACAACCACATCAGTCATGGATGATCATAGTACTTCTTCTACTGCTTCTTTCGGAAAACCACTACGAACTTACCCAGCTAAGAAGAAAGTCCATTTTGCAACGTAGTCGTCGCTTGGGGGGGAGTACTGTGGCGTTACTGCAGCATTAACTATAGCATTTTTACATCTACACTTACACCACATATACACTTACACCTTATACGTTTTTACACCTTCGTTACTATGTTACAGACCATTTGTTTATTAAACAAATACATCTTTTATTGCTTTCACTTTTTATTGTAATTTCTCATTGATAACACGTATTAATAAAAGCTCTTAAAAAAGTTATCGTTTGTGGACAAATATTACTACAAGTGCAAGTGACGCACCGATGAAGTTGCTGCTTAATGACGGTCCTTCCTCGTGGCACCCAGAATCGAAGACGAAGCAAGCCGAGAGTCATCTGGACGCCGTCGTGTAGAGACCGACGATGGCAGGACTCGATGAGCAGTCGCGTCATATAGGAGGCCGGCGAAACGATCACCGGGTGCTTCTCGTCGTAAGGCAGCAGAGCGTGTTTGAGGCGCCCTCCTACGCGCAGTACACCTTGGTCGTCGAGGAATGGACTGAGTTTGATCAGTGAACTGCGTGGTGGACCGGGACGTCCCGCGGTGGCAGCGGCTACCTCGTCCGGGAAGTGGAGTGCCTGCACAATTCGAAGCCACTGAAGTAGGGCGGCGTCCAGCTCGTCAGGATGCAGCGGACGACCAAGTGTGACCTCTCGGCTCGCCACGTTGAGCCATCGACGACACCAGGCCGTAACGCGCAGCAGCCGATGGAGTGTGGAGAACCGAAGGAGAAGATCCGGTTCAACGATGACGGCATCTTTGGTCATCAGGCTGGTGGTGCGTTGTTCCGGAAGGTCGTCCTCTGCGATGTCGACCCCTGAGCTGGGCCACGCTGTCTCGTCCAATGCCAACCAGGTAGGTCCAGTCCACCATAGCGTGTGATTGACTAACTCTTCCGGATTAATTCCTCGTGATGCGCAATCTACAGGATTGTCCTTCCCGGCCACGTGTCTCCACTGAGCGTCCGGGAGCTGAGTCTGGATGTGAGCCACCCGGTTGGCGACGAACGTTTTCCAGCGAGCGGCGTGTCCCTGGATCTAATGGAGAGTGACCTTGGAATCGGACCACAGGTGCACTGGAGTTGATGTCAAGCCGAGGGTGTTTCGGATATGCAACGTCAACGTGGTGAGTAGCACAGCAGCGCACAGTTCAAGGCGAGGCAACGAAACTGGCTTGACGGGCGCGACCTTGGATTTCGCCATGATTAAATTGATTGTGATTTGTTTCTTTCCAGAGTTGCGGATGTAAACGGCGGCAGCATATCCTCGCTCTGATGCATCTGCGAAGCCGTGGATCTGCAACGTGGAGTAATCGCTGTCGGTGCTGAGCCAGCGATTCACCCGTATGTTGCTGAGCAGAGGTAGCTGGTTCAGCAGCTGTTGCCAACGTTTGACGTCCTTGGCAGGTAGTGGAGTGTCCCAGTCGAGTTGCTGAAGCCAGGTGGTCTGGATCAGGATCTTCGCCCGAATCACGACAGGTGCGAGCCAGCCCATCGGGTCAAACAGCCGTGCAGTCTCTGCGAGGACTCGTCGCTTTGTAAACTCGCTGACTACACGAGGATGTATGGCGAAGGCAAACCGGTCTTTTTGAGGATGCCATCGCAGACCCAAGGTCGAATGGCTCTCGTCGTCCCAGGAATGTGGTCCTTGCTGCAGCCGATGCTCCTGTGGGACTCCGCTGAGGACGTCCGGATTGTTTGAAGCCCACTTCCTCAGCGGAAATCCGCCCGCCATGCAGAGATTGCGCATATCTGTCTGGAAATTGACGGCATCGCCGAGGTCGTCCGCTCCGGTGACTACGTCGTCGACGTAGCAATCTCGCCGAAGTGCTGTGGCCCCTTGAGGAAACTGCGCCCCTTCGTCCGCACAGAGTTGCCGCAGCGTTCGGATGGCCAGGAACGGTGCACACGCCATGCCGTAGGTCACCGTCAGCAGCTCGTACTCCTGGATCTCGCTCGTTTTGTGTTGACGCCACAGTATCGTTTGAAGGCTGCAGTCCTCAGGATGTACAAGAATTTGGCGGTACATCTTCTCGATGTCTGTGACGAAGACATACCGGTGCCAACGCCATCGCAGCAGCACGTCGGTGAGAGCGGGCAGCAAATTCGCCCCAGTCAGCAGATGCGAATTCAGCGAGTTCCCAGTTCGTGTCCGTTGAGAGCCGTTGAACACGACTCGGAGCTTCGTCGTCGTGCTCGCCTCCTTCAGGACCCCGTGATGCGGTAAGTAGCATCTGATCTTCTCAGCTGTTGTTGCGATATTTACCCTCTTCATGTGTTGCAGGTCCTCGTATTCCTGCATGAAGCTGCGATAAAGGTCGCCAAATCGAGGGTCTCGGCTGCCCTTGGACTCCATGGCTTTCAGGAGGTGCTTCGCTGGGCGGCGAGTGTCTTGAAGAGTCGTCGGCGGTGATGCAAGAGGCAGTCTCACCATGTATCTTCCGGTGGGCGTGCGTGTGACGGTGCGCACGTAAAGCTCTTCGCACTTGGTCTCGTCAGGAGTGAGTGGAGCCTGAGATATTGGCTCGCTCTCCTGCTCCCAAAAGCGGCGAACGAGGTCGGCGAGGTCATGATCGGCGGTGCATCGGAATGTGCGGCGATGTCCGTTGACTGATGCGGCGTCGTATCCGCCAGAGAGGATCCACCCCAGGCTTGTTTGCTGGGCGATCGGCATCCTTGAATCTCCTTTGCGGAGGCCTTCCTCGAGGATCAAGAAATAGACCTCGGCTCCTAGGAGTAACTCAGCTGGGTCGTCGTCCAAAAAACGAGGATTGGCCAGTTGGAGTCCCTTGAGATGAGGCCAGCTGCGTTCTCCTCGTGAGACTGATCCTTGCTGCAGTGATATGCGAGGCAGCACAAAGGCTACCACGCTGAGCTCGGCGTTGGTCACGTCTGACGTTACGTGCAGCGTTACTTTGCCTCGAGCGGATCCTGAGCGGGTCCCTCCGATGCCGAAGATCGAGAGATCCGTCGAGACTCGAGGAAGGCGAAGGCGTTGTGCCAAGGTCTCTGAAATGATCGACATCTCAGAGCATTGGTCGATCAGAGCGCGTACGGCGTGTGGTGAACCGTACCGATCGGCGATGTTCACTCGAGCTGTTGCCAGAAGAACGGCCTTGTGATCCTGATGTTGCAGAGTCGTGGTCAGTGTGGTGGCGCGTGTGGTGGCCTCAGCTGACAGTGAAGACGTCGGTGCTCCGTGCAACATCGTGTGGTGTCGTGCGTCGCATGTGAGGCAGTTCTTCTTCGACTGGCAGCGAGATAGAAAGTGGTTGCCTAAGCAATTGTAGCAGCGCTTGCTTGTCTCTATGAACGCCTTACGCTCGTTGACTGTCTTGGCCTTGAAGTCTCGGCAGGCCATCAAGGTGTGGTTCTCGCGACACAGTGCACAGTGCGGCGGTTCAGATCCTTGGTGTTTCGTGACGTGTGCCTTGGCGATTCGTGGAGCATCTCCGGACGGTTTGCTGACGCCCTTCGGTCGTGCGGCATTGAGCGTCAGGATCCGCCGACTGATAAAGTCAACGAGTGCCTCGTTCTGTGCTGGCTCTGATGAGTCTGAAATGGACGACTCCCACTCCAGACGTGTGCGTGCATCAAAAAGCTCCGTCACCAGGAAGTTGAAGAGGTCCATCCCGTGGGAGTTTATTGGACGCCCGATGCTCTCCTGACCGTTGACGGTGGCAGTAACGGCGTTGTGGATGCGTCTCAACTTCTCTGCGGTATCTCCCTTCATCTTTGGCACGGCGATGAACGTGGCAAAGTTGGAGCGGATCAATTCTTTTTTATTGTTGTAGTGCTTGTCCAGTATCGCCCAAGCACGCTCATAATTGTCGCTAGTGACGGGTAACGACTTTATTAACTTTTCAGCCGGTCCCGTCAGACATGAGCGGAGGTGACGGAAGCGCTCGATGTTGGAGATCGCGTTGCCACTCACGACGGAGAGAAAGAGATCCCGAAACGACGGCCAATCAGCGTAAGCACCAGAGAAGGCGGTACCTTGATGCGCGGCAGTGACGACCGTGGCGTGACGTCGGCAGAAGGAGCTACGTTCGGTGCACGAAAGTGTTCGGCGTAGCCATCAAGTATGCTTCGCTGACTTACGTACAGATTTTCTGTATCTGCATGGAAATCTGATTTGAAATACTCGCTCTCACTGAATTTGTCTTTCAGGGCTGCTCGGATAAGGTCGTGCTGCGTCTCGAACTTTGCCCACAGCTGATCCAGGATTCTGGTGCGTGTGGCGATAGCACTGGTGGTGATGTTGGCGCTGCCCAGCTTCTTCAGGTACTCTACGGAGCGTGAGATTCGGATTTGAATCTCACGCTGACAATCGACCAGCGTGGACACATCCATGACGGCTGCACACCCAGATGTTCACACCTTCACTCACACGAGGAGTCACGCTCGCGAACTTGCGGTTGCCGGTGCGACGGATCCGGCTCGAAGGACCAGAAATATGTTCACGAACGCGCTGCGAGAGAAAGGATCGCGCTGCACGAAAGGATGAGTCACCTTTTGTATTAAACTGACTTTAATATTATAAAACAATTAAAAAACGAACACTTTAACAAACTTTTACAATCTTAATTAATTTACAGAGAAAATCGAACTCAAAATCAAAGTGCGGAATAAGCGGCGGTCGTCAACGAATTTTTGCGGTTTTACAAATCTGCGGTTGCGTTATGCGGTTCACGGCGGAAAAGCGATAAGGCCCGGATTTCGGGTGCGAGCTCTCTTTTATGGGTTTCCGCAGAAAACCCACCTTTTCGGGAAGCGCCAATTATTGCGAGCAATTTTAAGTGTGCTCGAGGTGACTCGAGGGCACAGCTCATTATTGGCCGCTGTCAAAATTAACGGAAGACGGCTGGCAGAAAGCATGCGCGCGCAGGTGATCGCGATAATTATTGGTGAAAAGAGGCGCCCGTGGTAAGCCGCGCATGCTCACTGAAACTAATTATTCGGCGGAACGGTTGTGATACCGTTAATTGTTGATATTTTGAGGAATGTTTTTTTTGAGACAGATTGATTTATGTCGCTGTGTTTCTCCGCGAAAAACATACAAAAAACTATTTGCTGTAAATATCGATTATTCTAGAATCTTCTAAAATATTATTCGAACAGAATATTTTATTTTATTCCTCGGCTAATATTTTCTGATGCGTTTTGAACACTATATATTGTAAATACTGTGTCAAGTAAAACGTTCAGTATGGATGGTAAAAGCGAACTAAGTTAAACAGCCTTGATTATTCTATCATAAATAGGATTCAAATTCTCTGTGTCTTTCTGTAGATTGATCGTGTTACATTTTTTTATAAAAAACATTTCAGCAATCTCTCTTTTCCTAGTGTTTGTGTCTCGATGTCAAATATTTAACGTTGTCCATTTAAAGTCGTGCGAAAAATCATTTCTATGTTTGCTTATAACATTCTGGTTGCTGACATGTATTTTTATATTATTCATATGCTCTTTAATCCGAGTATTAAGGTGTCTTTTAGTTTGTCCAATGTATGTGGCGTCACAGTCGTTGTAGTCAACCTTATAAACTATCTCGGTTATATCGGTTTTAGGTAATTTGTCTTTTCCGCGTTTAATAACAGTATCTAGTTTTTTTTAGAATAATATAAATAACACTTAAGCCTGTTTTCTTAATAGATCTCTCATTAGTTTCGCTTAGGTTCTTAACAAACGGCATTAAAATACAAGATAAAATATCAAATACATTATTTTTGTTAACTACGTTATGAGAATTTCTTAAAAAACATGTTCTTATATACACATAACGCTCGGTGACCGTCCTTTTTTTTTTTTTTTTTTTTAAGTCAGGAAATTTGCCAACCAAACTTCGCGTCCTGACCCTTGAAGGAGGGCCAGGAGGCTTCGTGGCGGATTCCCGCCCGTAGTATCCCGAAGGACTAGCGGACGGGGTACCAGCCTGAAACCTGACTATAGCCCCTGGTCGTTGACGGGTATTGTCCACCGCGGAACCGCGATCGCATTACTTCACGGTGGACACCCATGACCGGATCCTGTTAAGGATGCATCCCCGGGCAACTAAGTTGCCCGTCCAATGCCCTCACCCCGAGAGGGTAAATAGGGGGGGAGCCGGGCTATCAGCTCACCCCCGGCCATCCCGAGGCCGACGTGCAATGGGATTGGAGCCCCCACTCCTTTCCCTGCCAGCCTGCTTGGCGAGATGACCGCAGTCATCAGCCCCACATGAAATGACGTCACGGGACATCACGAACTCGACGTGTACACTACATGTATACACAACCACAGTAATAAATAGAGACCAAGTAAGGGCCACAGGCCCGACTCCTAGAGAGAGGCTACATTAAAGGCCGACAAACAAATAAAGGTGGAGAGAGATGTACACCCCACCTATTGACGAAAGACTAAAGGACCAGAACAACATAAACTTGGCGTAGGTGAAAGGGCCGCAGAGTCACCTCTCAGCAACCTCCCCGGCACTGTTACGTCTCGTGGGGTCGCGGCTGCGAAAATTTGAATGCAGAGCTCGGCTTTTTCCACGAGACACGATCGCTATTACGGGTACGCGAATCTATGCGATTCTCCCCGGGGATACCCGCGATCTGAGGTTATTCGCGCTGGAACTGAGGTGATCGGATTATTGCGAGGGACCTACCTGTGACTCTACTGTAATAAAGATAGCTTCGTCGATTGCTCTATGCGAAACGTCGTTGGGGTTGCGTAAGTAATCTTCGTACGTAAACTGACAAAGCTCGCACAAATCACCGATTCGCGTGAGGGTAAGTCGGAAGTTGCAGACTCCGCAATTTATTCCGATAGGTGTTCCGCCTATGATTAGAGTATGCTTCCGAATCCTTGTCCAAAGTAATTTCGAGACTCTGGGTAAGGTAGAGTAGCATGAAATGCAGAGAGCTGCCTTAGTCTCAAAATGGATGTACCCGACACCAACTTGGCAATAGAATAAGGGTTCAAACGGTACGAAGAGATTAACTTCTGGAGGAGGAGTTATACCTCTAAGGGTGAGTGGGCACATTTGTGTTTGTTGCGTAATCGAATTGATAATGCGTCATTCGCTCGTAGATCTTCGGTGAACCCGGCAGTTATCGAGAAGTTAGTAGTCGTCGGCAAAACCGTCGGTAATTGTTCAGTAAAACACTGGTAAGGTGCCAGTAAGGTGTTGATAACCCGTTGGTAAAAGAACGTATGTCGGTATATCGTCGGTAATGTCGGTAAAAGAACGTATGTTGGTATATTGTCGATAACGTCGGTAAAAGAACGTATGTCGGTATATCGTCGGTAATGTTGGTAAATCGAAAGTGTTCTCAATTGATTATTGTTTAAATGACTACCTTGTTGTACGGATTTACGAAGTTATTTCTTGAGACACAAGATTTTTAAGAGATTGAACTATTTGCGTTTTTCCGTGTTAGAATTCCGAGAGTGGCACCGCATGTGGTGGTCGACCCTAGTTTTATAGCCCGACCTTTTTTTATAGCTTCCGCAGTGACGATGGAAAAGAGGAAAAATGCGTCGGAGATTTTTCTAGAATGTTCTCTTCCACGTGGTAGAAGCGTCTCTGAATTTGCTAACACGCGCGATTCCTTAGGTTAACGTGAATTTCACTTACCTTTAGTAGCACTTTCTTGATCGTGTCGGCTCGTACTTGGAGGTAGTGCGTGCGGCGAGGGTCGTTCACTGGGATGTTTGGCGGCGGCAGGCGTCGTGGTTGGAACGTTATTGGTATGCACTTCCACTGTAGGAGTTCGTCGTTGTTATTATTTTTAATGTTGAAAATGTCCTCGTATTCAGGATCGGCCTGATATTCCACTCCGAGGAATTGAGAATATTCCTCGGTCGCTGATTCGCGATAAAGTCGGTTTAGTTTACGTAACTGATTCTTCCTTCCTGCGCGTCGCGTCTTAGGCATATTGAATTTGATGCATCCTCTGAATGATTACTCAAATAAGGAGGGTTGATATGCGGCGGACCTCACTATCAATTCCTTATTTTGGCAAATGCTGAGAATGTTAATTCTGACTGTGATGAGCGGTGGTCCGCTCCAAACACAGTTTGAATTATTCTGAATTCAAACGCCGTATGACAAATTTAAACGCTATCGTATTTTATCACGGGAGTGGAAGTTTTGAAGAATACTGAACACTAGTTTTCACACATGAATACACTGATTTATTCGTATAGTAGTACAAAATTCGAGACTAAAACTTAGAATTAGAATTTAGATTTAGACTTAGAATTTAGAGTTAGAATATTATACTTAGAGTTAGAATTTTAGAATTAGAGTTAGGATTTAGAATTTGGACTTAGAGTTAGAATTTAGGAGTGCGACTATACTGTTCGGTGTCGCGCAGAGAACTGCCAAAATTCGGGACTGCTCTGAGGTCCTTCGTTTCGGTGGCTCGGGCCTGCGGCGGCCTGGAGAGGGGGAACTCTCCGGAGTAGGGGCTCTTACCGTGGTGGGAGATCCTTAGGCGCTACGAAGCGCCACGCTTAGTTTCTAGGCGGAGTTAAGCGTCATGGCCGGCTTGGCGCGCTTTTCAAATAGCGTTTAAGGAACTTGGAGTAAACGAAAAAATTTATACGGCCGGACGTGACAGCACCCAATCCCCCATCGCCGCTACCTACTATACAGAAATCGGACTAAGGACAGAGAACGTAACTGGACCAAAAGTCCCCATCTTACTGGGGAACAGCATGGCCGCAGTCCTCATAACAACGGTAGACAATCACGAGTCAGACATCAACTCTGTCGGGGCACAGAAGGAAGCCACGGATGCACCTCTCGATACACTCCGCCGCCCCCCCCACAATCCCCGACGGGCCCGCCACTGGACTGAGGGGTTGCTCCCCAATCCCCCCATCAGGGCGCCCCGAAGCCTGCGCGCGCCTCAAGGGAGCGTTCATCTTACCTCCATCCGTCCTGCAAGGGGGTACATGCTTTTTGGCACATGCACCCGAGCCCGCGCGATGGTTTGCTCGCCCTCCACCGGAAGCACAGGAGACACAATGGGGCGGCGCCTCGCATTTGGCCGCCAGGTGTCCCTCCTTCCCGCATCTGAAGCAGCAGTTGCTGCGGACCACCTCAGAGCCACACCTGTTGGACGAGTGTCCAAAGGCATGGCATCTGAAGCACTGTATGGGGCGACGAGCCAACGGAGTAATCGTCAGCCTCGTCCACCCCACACCAACGCTGCCCAGGATCCCCAGCCTGCGCGCAGCCCCAGCCGGGCAACGGACCCAAAGAGAGCCCACTCTCGATTTGGGAGACAAGCGGATCTCCCCCGCCCTTAGGTCTGCCACATCGCACTCACCAGATGCAGCCACGGAGGCCAGGATGTCCTCTCTCCTCATGTAGGCCAGTATCCCTCGGACACGTATCTCCTCCATGTGCGAGGGACGGCCAACCCTCACAGCCCCCTCAGGCGGGAACAGCTTCCGGAGCTCGCCAGACAGTGCATCCGCTTTACCGGCAGAATCCTTCCCGGGGATGGTCACCAGGATGCTACCAGTGACACCCCGACGCAAACGGGTGCCAGCAATTCCCAGACCAGGCAGGTCCACCTCCTTCATGGCCCTGGAAAGGACCGAAGCATACGTTTCCTCCCGCCCCTCCCCCTCAACCGTCAGTGAAACCACCGACTTAGAGGGGAGCCTGGCGGGACGACGAGCCCGCCTTCTCCCTTGGGCAGGGTCGTCCACTGGTGCAGCTCCATCCTTAGAGGAGGCTCGTCTAGGCCCACGCCTACGACGTCGCCTCCCGACCCTCTTGGAGGATCCGGGAGCAGGGACGTCCGCCAAAACCTCCGCAGAAGCGGAAGCGGCGGAGCCCCCGGCCACGGGACCAGACCTCGGCACACCAATGCCACCTCCTGTGCTCGCCAAGGGCGCACCCATGGAAACCTCTCTCGATGGAGAGGCCCCAGACCGCCCCACGAGCAAGGGCCTCAAATTGGCCAGAACTGCCGACGTGATGTCAGCCCTCAGGCCGGCAAACCTTCTGTCGAGGATGGCCGAGAAGTCCGCAACCGTAAGAGGATGCGACCCCGGCAGCACCTCCTCTCGCTCTGCCTCGTCCTTTGCGGATTCCGGAGAGGCTTCCGTACGTCGTCTCTTCTTCGGGGCCTTCTTCAAAATTCCGTAGAAGGCCGCATCCTCCAGCTGCGGCATGACAGCTCGGACGGCAGCTATCTCGCCAGCCACCCTGTCACGCTCCCGCTCGAGAGTCGAAATTCTCTCCCTAAGCCCCAGATTTTCGCTCCGGAGAGCTTCAATCTGGGAGTCCGACTCAAGGACAATTAGTCCCTTCATTTCCTGGAATATACTTCCCAGTCTCATTGAAGAAATCCGAAGGTCCCTAGCCACGACCGAGTCGAGACCGATAACCTCAGACGCCTTCTCAACTTGGGAAGCAGAAAGCTCCGCCAACCTCTCGAGTTCCCGGTTGGTAACTCTTTGCAAACTGGCCTGGAAGGCCGCGTCAGACGGGATATTCTCCACGCCGACCGCGGACAACTCAGGTCCCAGGTCAGGGTCCAAAAGCCTACGAATATCCGCAAGCTGCAGCTCACGCTCAACGGCACGATTGAGGCGCTCCTTGGCCTCAGCCAGACCAACATAATCCCCGGTCTTTTTGGGACGACCCCGCGTTTCCTTTTTCGCCTTGGACGCACCTGATTCAGCCCTCCTGGAGTATTGCTTTCGTCCGGTCAGCAGCCTCTTGTCTGAGGGCTGCCACTCCACGTCCATCACGTCCTCAGCTGAAGAAGGGGACGAGATGGATAGGACAGAGGGTCCCGCAGCCTGCTGGTCTTCATCACCACTGGCACCACGCACCATCTCCGGCGACGAAGATACTGTGAGCAGTCGCCCTCAGAACCTATTGACGCACACACTAAAGGACCTGATGCACATTTAGCGTCTATCAGGTCCATAGCGTCCACACACACGTGGGACACACAGTACCGGGTCTGACCACGAGAACACCTGTTAAAAAACTCCCTGATATGCATCGCCAATCTGCGATACATACCAAGGGAGCAAAAAACACGCACTTCGTCGTCCCGAAGGACTCGGTAAAAGCACACCGCGAGTTCCTTCGGATCAACACTTAAGTCACGTTCCTCCCAGTAAGTCACTAGGTCAATCAGTTGTAATTCGACCTCGTCGATTACACTTCTCGGCACTGTAGCGAACAAATCCCTGAGCCCAGCCGGCAAACTCAGGGACGACCCGTCACTCGATAACGACGAGGGGAGAGCCAGGCCTACACCCCCCCCCCCACGCCGGCTCCTAGTTACCGACCCTAGGACGATCTCTTCTTTTTCGGACGTCATCATAACTGAAAAAGAAATTGGTTTTTTCTGTCGGGGGTTTTCCTTCCCCTTAGGAAGTTGCCTTACTCAGCTAACGGGGCCTCCCCCCCGGGTGTTATCTTCGGTGTTTTCCTTCACCTAGTGCAGTGGACAAGTCCTTTTTAGGGCCTGCACGCCCATCGCACCTCGTTCATCCATCACCAGACACTCCAGCTAGGGTACCTCGGGATTGCGACACCCGTACACTGCAGGGATGAGTCTGCAGTGCCCCTGAGGGGTCGATGACCGTCCTAGGAAAACAATTGTTCGACAAGATTTTTTTAACCATTTGTAAGTTCTCATTATAAAACCGTTTATCTGATAACAAAATAGCGTGATCGACTAAGTTGTTAATGGTTTTTGTATTTAAACGGATGATTAGAATAGTAGTTTAAATATCTACCGGAGAAGGTGGGTTTCTGGTACCAATTAGTCAATAGTTTGCCATTGTTTCTAAAAACCAATGTATCCAAAAAGTTAATTTTGTTATTTATTTCTGTTTTATGTGTAAATTGCAAACAGTGATGGTAATTATTAAACGTAGTCAAAATAGTATCAATTTTATTGCGTGTACTACTGCAAAAATATCATCAACATACCTATAATAAACTGAAATGTCTGGCGATACAAGATTATCTGCTATTGATAAAAATAAAAAATATAAAAATTATAAAAAATATAAAAAATATAAAAAATATAAAAATATAAAAAATAAAAAATATAAAAAAGATAAAAATATAAATACAAAAAAAGTTATACTTACTCGTCGCATTTCTTCTCGCACGTTTCATTACGTCTCAGCATGTAGTAATTCATGCTGCTTCTTTGAACCGAGGGTATTAATAAGTGAACCACCAGTCAGAACAATCGACGAGAGACTGATCGTATAAAAAAGTACTAATAATTGAGTAACGCTCATTTTTAAAATATTAGGAGAAGGGGTAAATCGAATTCTTGCAAATATATATATGGAGGGAAAGAGAATTATTTAAAAGTAGTGAGGATAAATTAAATATTAGAAGGGGTAAATCGAATTCCTAAAAATATATCTGGAAAGAAAGAACAAAGAGAAATATTTAAAAATAGTAGGAGAAGGGGTAAAAAGAATTCTTAGAAATACGATTGCGTGAGAAATTTTTAAAAGTAGTAGGGGTAAAACAAATTTTTAGAAATATCTGGTGAGGGAGGGAGAGAAATAACAAAGAGAATATTATGTAAACAATATGTTTAGAAAGGAGATGATTGTCGCGATTGGCCGACCACCAATTAAATAATTTAAATACATTTTCTAACGCGCAATTTTTTACATGTTTATTACACCGTAGAGTATATGTAGGATCTAACTTATTTAATGCAGGCACATCTTCATATATGACATCCAAGGTCTCAATGGTAAAACCGCTGCTCGCATCGTCTATTATTTCGGCAAGCCATTCTTGTTTTTCGAGTCTTTTTACATGCACGAGAGAGGACTCTTCTTCATCGTCTTCTTGTTCATTTATGCCAACAATAGCTGCCGTGATCAAGCGCTGAGCCATGCCGTATGGAACATTATAATCCTCCCATTGTAAGCCGTGATGATGCTGAGTTAACCACGAGGCCTGACGCCTTTTCGACTTTATAAGCACGCTCCATGGCACAGGGCATGCGAAGAAATAGTGCGACAGGATATATCCTCTTCTCAGGTTGCCGCTTCCTTCACAATAAATCGTTTATATAGGATAAATCCTTGCAGGTCGACAAACGTTGGTGCAGACATGATCTCTTCGATGTGAGTCAGTCGAGAGGTATTACGATATTCTTCAGACATCTCACATCATCTTGATTATGTATTCTCCTCCCCCTCTCTCACACGCGTAGTTGTGTAAACATTTTTAAGTGATTTTGCACAACGTTGGTCAACGGGTTGTATTGGATCACGCGATCGTGCATGATAAGACAATATGCTGTGGTATTATTAGGTATATTCTCTTTACACTCAAACTCTAATCTCACATCCACCGTTGCGCTCTTGACCGATTCGTTTTGTCGAGAACAATCAATAATCACAAACGGACCGTGACGTAGAAATAACGAAACGGTGAAGCTCGGCTCGAGATACTCGTATCCGTAATAATTTTTGCAGAAACGTGCATACGTGTCATACAGATGGTCAATCTGCTTCTATCAAAATCCAGATTTATATCGTCGTACGGATAACATTCCGAATTCAGATAGAGTTTCACGTTGGTTAATTTACAATTGTCGAATCGGCTTGTATTCTCGGACATGATGTTTTTTCGCTCTGTCTGCAGGGCAAAAATTACATATCGCGGCTTCTCCAGTCGAGTCGCGGTCTTAATGGCCCACGAATGCTTGGTCGTACGCTGCAATAGCGAAAAATCGTATAGATCCCACGAGCGGCAACCCATGCTGAGGTAACGTCCGCTTTCCAGAGCGCGCAGCATCGACAGCTTTTTAATCTCGCTCAACAACACGTGTAGCATTTGCCATTGTATCTTGAATATGTTGATCGCAGGCTCTAGTGCAGAATCTCCATACAGACAATTATTGTCGTTGCACGCTCGTATTAAGATCAACTCATGACGCGCATTAATAACGACGCGTTTGTAATCCTCGCAAAATCCCAGCAACATGTGCAGCGGCATACAAAAATTAAAGTATCCATTCACAGTAGTCGGACTATTCCAGCCTGCATTTTGCATAATCACGCTTCTATTGGATGACATTGTTACATAGTTTGTGACGACCCATTAGGGGTCGTCACTAATTGCGCCGGGCCTGACAGCCGCCCGACGCGCCGAGCCGACCATCCGCCGGGCGCGTGATCCGTCCCCTCCGGAGGGATGCCCGCCGCACGCGAGAAAACGCGTGGGGGGAACAGCACCGGTATATAAGCCGGCTCGTCCGGAGAGTCGGCACCAGTCCTGTCCCAGATCTTAACCCTAGCACCAGGCCTCTGGGTGTCCCCGAGGCTTCCCAGATCAGATCCTACGACAGTTGACGGAGACGGGAGTACTCTCTTCGCTGCCTGAGAGTTCCCAGCGTTCGACGTTCCTGTGTACGACCGACGGAGGTGGGTTTAGCCCCTTTGCTGCCTGGGAGTGCCCGGCGTTCGGTTTCCTTTTACTACGACCGACGGAAGTGGGTTTGACCCCTTCGCTGCCTGGGAGTGCCCGGCCTTCGGTTTCCTGTGTCCGGCCGACGGAGGTGGGTTTGACCCCTCCGCTGCCTGGGGGTACCCGGCATTCGGCTCTCCCGCAGCGCACCGCGCCGCCGCCCGCGGCTTTACGACCGAGGGGTTGTTCGTCCGTCCACGCGTTAGTAATAAGTCCGTGTGAATAACAGTGTGCCCGTCTTCTAGGTTAAGTATGTACATAGTGTAAATAGTAATTGAATAAACCATTTGTAACGTTAAAACCGTGTACGCAAGTTTGGCCTTCCGCTCCCGAATCCTGATTCCGGCAAGCCGTCCGAGGCGAACCGAAATCCGCACCGTTACATGGCGCCCGAACAGGGACCTGACGCACGGTAGGCCCAGCTTGCGTATCACCGAATGAGCAGTGCGTGGGTACACTCGCTCACAAAAAGTCAGGTACTCCAGGAGCTAGAGCGACACAACCTTGACTCGACCGCTCCGCTGGACACGCTTAGGAAACGCCTTCGGAGACACCTGAGCCTACATCTAGGAATCATGCCGCCAACAATAATAGAACTGGGGGATGACCAAATGTCCGACGAGGAGGACGCTAGCGGCAGCGAAACCACAGTGGCCTGCCGAGCACCACAACTTCGCCAGGATCTACCAGTACCCGACAGGATGAAAACAATAAATCACATCCGAAAATGGGGTCACTTCTTCGATGGCAAAGATCCACTCGCCTTCCTGGAACAAACCGAGGAACTTCGAGTCAGCTACGGTCTCGACCCCGACCATCTGATTACCGGTCTGCCGGAGCTACTACGGGGCGATGCCCTACTGTAGTATCGAAACCAAACGAGGAATGGGATACCTGGGAACAGTTTACTCAGGCGTTCCGTACCCATTTCCTACCGCCCGGATATCAACGGCGGATGAGACGGGAGATTCAAGGTCGGCATCAACGACTCGGGGAAACCTTCCAGGCCTACTCAACGGCCGTACTGACCATGATGCGTCGAGCCGGCGGGTACACAACTCGTGACAAGGTCGAGCAGGTTTATGAGAACACGGACCCCGAGTACCAGCTGTACGTTCCCCTGACCGACCAGACCAGCCGCAGTGACCTAAGCACCAGGGCCGCTCAGTACGAGTCTATCACTCAGAGGCGAAGAGAGCGCAAGACGGAGAGCTTCGCTCAGCCCAGGGTCGCTATAGCCGCCGCCACGTATAATCGAGAGGAATGCTGCTGGCGCTGCAAACAGCGGGGACACACCCGCCTTTTTTTTTGTTACTCTGGGGAAACCTCATGGTACCATCCGCCTCCGGGTAGAGGCGGGGGTTATGTGGGACTCCCTGCCCCGCCTGGCCGGCCTGCGCCTCCGCCTGGCCGATCCGCCGTAGCGGGCCGGAGAGTCGGGATCGGCGGGCCGGAGAGCCGGGACAGGACCTACCGCACTAAAACCCCAGAGGATGTCCTTCACGGGCGTTATACAGGAGACGGCCAGGATGCTGGTATCCCATGCTGTCTAGCCGCCCCCCCCCCGCCTTATTCCTCCTTGGGAGGGTGCCGCGGAAGGCGACACCCTCCCCCCGTCATTGTACGGGTTCTTCGCGGTTGCGGCGCAGGGCGACATCGACCCCACGCCGCGCCCTCTCAAAGAGTTTGAGGGGCGGAGCCATGGCTCGAGAACTCCCGCTCGAGCCATCGCCCCTCGCCCCCTCAGTGTCACAGCCCCCGGACCCCCAAGAGGGTGGTCCGGTTCGGCGGTTCACTGAGGGAGCCCTCATCAGGGGGTTCCTCTCAGAAGGAGAGAAACCCCCTTCCGTGGACGGTGTTGCCCTCCCACTGGTGCCCTTTGGCTCCCGGTGAGAGGGCCCCACGCGTCACGTCCCGTCTGTGAGAGGGGGCCAGGTACCCATACGAAAGGACAAGTCCGCCCGCAGGGGATACATGGCCCCCCCTCTCTAGGTCCCCCCAACTAGAGTCCGTCGAGAGACTATCTTCTCGGTGCACGTGCACTGAGTACGCTCCGTACATAAGTACCTATAAAAGTGGTTATTTTTCGGTTTTGGGTGCCAAAAACATTATTGGATTATTGTTTGTAGTGCTAAGATTAATGGCAAATGGAGGCAAGTTGATTAAACAATTAATTTGTTTAAAATAAGTTTGCAAAGTATTAACACGTGCTCTGGCTGTCTGGTGATTTTTTGACAGGTAGTTAAACACTTGATAAGTGACTTAAAAGTGCATTTAAACTGGATTATTTTGTTGTAATGAACTTTATCATACACATAAATCTTAGACTAGTTTATAAACTATTTTAGACAAAATAAGTGAAATTGTGTTGAGGTTATTGATGTCTCTCTCACACTAATAGACTTATGTTAGAAGTGTATATTCTGGACTTTAGACATTTACTACATGTGGAAAAATATTTTTAATATATTCCTATTAACATTAAGTAGTGTCTGTGAAAGTTTGCAGTGACAGAATTGTTTAATTTGGCTGAAAACAATAGTTTTCATCTCTGACTGTCACTGTCTCTCTTGCTCCAACGGACCTGCAGTGTAATATACATTTATTAACCTTAAACATTTTTCACACGTTGAAAACTATTTTTGGTGTACTCTTTGTGTTATTTTCTGGTGTCTACGAAAGTTTTGAACATCATTATACAACCGTTTTATTAGAAATGACAATTTATTAAGTTGGATTATTGCTGTCCTTCTCTCTCCTGTGTGAAATTTATGGAATCGTTATTGAGCCGTTCTGGATTTTTCCTGGAGAAGAGGCCGGCTTGTATGTGTTTTTGATGTTGATCTGATGTGATTAAGTAGTGAGTACTAACGAGAATATCGCTCATTATTGTTTAAATTGACTATTAAACTTTTACAATTATACACTAGAATAATGCGCTCGCGTGCTCAAAAGTAGGTTGGCCGCATTGTGTCGGTGCATGTTAGCAGCCTCTTATTGGCTCTGTCAATTTCAGTAATTTTCATTCAAATACTGACTTTTAAATACTTAATAAATCAAACTAAGTGCATTTTATTGCCTCATAAACAATAGACACGTACTTGTGCAAGTGCTTATAATCTAATTTAGATAGATTTTTAATATTTCTTTGCTATATTAGTGTATCGAAATAAATTGCACGTGGCAGTTTTTGCTACGGCGCATATGCTTTGCGCAGTGCGCGCGTGCTCAAGTGGGTTGGCAGCTTGCTTGCTGCCTGCTGGCAATCCGTTATTGGTCGATACTGTTAAACCGCGAATTTTTAAGTTATACAATAAATGATTTTACCAAGTATTATTAATTAAATAAAATTTTGGATAGTTATTGACTAACAGATAACCAATTTTGGTTAATTAAGTCATTAAATAATAATTTAATAAACTACATAAATAGTGAACACAATACTAAATAATTAAGTACTAATACATAGTGATTTAATTAATTAATTAGCAAACAGTAGTGTATATTCATTGCTCAATTAAATTGGGTTGAATTGTTAGAACTAAATAAACAGTGTACACAATATTAATCAACTAAGTGTTATTACATAGTGTCTTACCTAATTAATTAGCAAATAGTTAAAATATAGATACTATTTAATTAAATTGGGTTGAATTGACAAAGAAAATTCATTGAAATTACTTATATCTAATTGATCTTGACAGTTGTTACAATTTACACAAGTTTTGGGATAACTATTAATTAATAATCTATTAATATAGACTAATTAAGACGATATATAACTCTACGAATTAAATAAATAGTGAAAACAATATTAAATGACCAAGTGTTAATATATAGTGTCTCTACTCAATTAATTAACAAATAATAACATATATATATCATTTAATAAGTTAGACTGAATTGAAAAAATCCGCTGAAACTATTGATATATAAATGAGTAAATTAGTTAAGGTTTTTAGTGCTCCTTTTATATCAGACACTGTCACTGTATGGCGAACTGTTTGTATCTTCTCGCTATGTGATGAATGGACTGCTTCTTCTATCTGCAATAAATGAGAATGAATTTAGTATTAGTTCTGGTTCCTATTGCTAAATCAAATTACAGAATTTAAAACACATACGTTGAGCAGTATATGCTGGTTATTGGTGTCAATACTTTAGAAAAACATATTGTTACACGTATTTCTATATGTAGTATGTGCACTGCTATTGAAATAAGATCTTAGTGCCCCTTTTATATGGATGCTTTCACTATGATTTGATTGCTTCTTTTACCTGGAATAAATAAGTAGGAATCCAGTATTAGTTTAGTGCCTGTCGCTAAATCAACTGCTGAAGTTGAACATATATATATCATGTAACTCGCAATGGTTGTGAACTCTTCATACTTACACATTTAAATGTGTCTATCGTAGTCGATTGATTCCTGACTTAAAACTACCATGAGAAGGTAGTTTATGAAATAACTGAAGAAGATCTTTTATTCCTAGGGTATTAGAGTTATCGATGGGCGGCTACTTTGTATAATTTATCCTCCTCACGAATCCTGTGAAATAGGCAAAATTCTTTATAGGAATTGTACTTGATACATAAAACTGTTTATATTCTGATGACTGTTTATACTTTTAAGATAAGAATATAGTGAATATAAGTGATTTGAATAAGTATTACATTATAGACTATAGTTCTATAGACATAGATGCGTTCTCATATATATGTATACTCTGAATAAATGATCTACAACATTTAGATTATTTAGTAAGTAACTTAGTTCTTAATGCAACAAGATAAGTGAAGTTTTTTCTTTCTGGAGCAAATGATTTATAATATCTAGATTATTTAGCAAATGTCATTCGATAAGTTGTGATAATGCAATAAAAAATCATTATCCTACCAGACTTTTTGATAAGACTATTTATATTCTAACAATTTGAATATAATGTAGATATTTGCATAAGTACTACATAGTGATTGGTTAGCAGTTGTTTTTTACACAAACTGTGATTGCAACATAATATTCCTTCCTTATATTTTCCTGAAAATATCAATTGATTAACTAATATTTGATTTTTAAAATTATACAAACTTTTAGTTGGTTAGTATTAATTAATAAACTGATAAAAGGTAGTTAATTAACTACATTTTAAATATTGAATATCCTTTGTAAATTGATAATATTTTTGAAACTTTGATATATTAAGAACTGAGTATGCCGCTACTAAGTTAGCTAAACTCTTATAATAGTGTGTAAACTGAAATCCAGTTAGTGATGATAATCATAACTGTCTTATAACAGTATGATAGTTAAAATGTGCAAAAATATATGGTGATACATGACTGCGTGAATCTGTCATCCCTTTGACGCTGTAATCTGGTCCCATCAACTTGGACTCCTGCGAAAGCACTACGACATGTGAGCCCTTTGGAAGCTGTTGGTGATCCATGTGAAGCAATTCTCCATCACCACCCTGATGCTCTTTCTACAAAAGATAAGTGATTTATACATGTGATATATGTGGTTGTTTAAAGTTTATATATATGGGCACACAGAGTTATCTAAAGATAACTCTATAGACCTATAATGACCATGTAACTGACTTATTGATTAGAAATATTTACCATATGTATGTAGTGAAAGGAAATATGTGTCGAGAAAAGCACATAAACAAACAGTAAAAGACGTTCTATCATAAATAATAATAATATAGACTTAAATCGTGAATTTATTAACTAGTGTGTAAAGTTCTATAACATTAATATCGTATAAGTGAGATAATTACTATTTGTGCGTATGAACAAAAGAAATACGCGTTTAGTAAAGAAACATTACATATGTTTTCATAAATTATTATAATTAAAACGCTAATGTGGGACAAATTGATTATTTTATAAACAATTACTGATAGACATAAAGCTCTTACATTATTGGTACATGCGGAGTATTAACGGTGTGATACTTCCTTATATCTGTACCTCAGTGCCTTAATTCTGTGATGCTTTTGAGTCAGTTGCTGGTATTCCGTGCACTGTCGCCTCTGGGCATGTGTATGGAAATATGCAAATAATAGGCACATGACATTTTATTAATAATAATAATTTTATATATTGTGTTACGTAACTATATATTATATATAATATTGACAGTTATTAGTTATTTCTACAATAACATTGACTAGTAACATCCAAAGTTTATAATTTTCCTAATTAAACTTCATAAGACGATAAGTGGAACGATTATTTTTTTCGTGTGCAGAGAATTAAAGTAAATTGTGCTAGTGATAAACAGATCTTATATAACAGCATAAATTATTACGCCCATAAATACTAACACTGAGTATTATAAACCTTAAACACTTTAATTATCATTAATAATAATCTAAAGTAATTCTTCCCGAAGTAATAGATCCATTATGTGTAATGATTTCAAAATACTTACACCGCTAAACATATTGAACTTGGATAAAAAACATTTTCTTCGCAGCTATGACTGCGTCTTGTGCTTTATCCTGTGATAATTCTTGATATTTGGTGATCTTATTAGCACTGTTAGACTTTTGTGTGCGCCTGAAACATACAAATATAATAATAAATGACTTCTTTTAATAATAAAATCATACATAGTAAAGCTGCGTAACTGTATGTGACACTAACAGTCACAAGCTGTCCCAGCGATAACCAGTTATAATAATTAACTGGTTTATAGTGAGTTATAATACTTTTAACTAAACTTTATATTGTCTAGTGTATATACCTGGCTTATATGAGAGCTTATAATCGTACCATCAATGATTGACTCCGTCGTTTGTAGTGTGATAGTGCGTGGTGTCCTCTTTGAGGTTATACGCGCTGTCCTCATGCTACGTGGATAGGATATTTTCCCTGTCATTGCATTGCTGGCATGCAATTGACTTTGTGGAAATACATATGATCAATTAATATGAGACACTTAAAGATACTAACTTTTACAATACTTATAAATGTTAATATATTTCATAAATTCATTAATTGTTGTTGAACTCACAGTATGCAGTGATGTTAATGTAATCAGGATTGACCTGATTTGGTTTAGCATGCATATGTGAACATTTTGAACTTTTGCTATCATTGTTGCTATTACTGACAATTAAAGTGACATTGCCTTGCATTGCACCTGTTGTGTGCTGCTGAGACAATTCGTAATTGCCTAGATGTTCATTCTTGGGGTTGTTGCATCGCCGAGGTGACACTTCGTAATATTGAGGTTATAAACTCTTTCCTAGTGTGTTTTCCTCTCTCGGGAATAATAAACGTGACAAACGGACATCGACGCGCCATCTGTTGAATCGCGAGTGCACTCCGTATCCAAAGTTACTGAACAGTCATGAACCATGATATAGATGTGTAACTCAATGTGCCTTACATATTTTTGTCCAAAGTTACTGGATCTGGGGAAAACTTATTGAATTGGACAATTTCATGTTTTCCTCATTATTTAAGTGATTCTACGTATTAAAACACTGTTTTATAATATAATTGAACTAATTTTGTTTAAATAATCATATTTTATGTATATTTTGCAAAATGATAAACACTCTTTTTCTTGATCTTTTGAACAAACTATTAATTAATCAAACTAAAGTAATTATAATAAAAATAAAATCTCGACGGCAATCGGAGCCTGTGCGGATGACATGCACAAAATTAATAAATTAAAATGAGATCTCAAGTCAAACTCATTTATTAAATTCTAAACGTTTCGACCCACTTCGGGTCTTCTTCAGTAGTTGCAAAATACAAAGAAACAAAAAAATAAAATAAAAGATAATCGGTACAATCAGAAAATTATAAAACTCGTATACATACAATCCGCAAATAAATTAAATATCATTCTCCTCCCTATTCGAACCGTCCGGCCGTCGGAGTGTCTCCCTAACGGTGACCATCGTCAGGAAGGAAGCAGAGCAGTGACTCCCTTACCAACACTAATCAACATAGTATAAATTAAACGCGTAAGATCCCCAAGAATTATAAATTAAAAACCGGGAAGAACACTCACCCCGACAGCAAAAACAGAGAGAAGACGACGCTACACGTGACACATCACTCTAACGACTGTGCGGTATTCTACCTCGACACAGTCGATACATATATACGCAAAAAAAAACAAATATAAAAATAAAATATGAAAATAAAAATAAAAACAACCAATACTTATCGGCACTCATGTCAAAGGTCTAACGAAAAAATCCGGTTATGTATAATCACAAAGCTAGATTTTGGTAAATTTTTCAATTAACAGATCAAAATTCTCGTTTAATTTGTCGGTGTCGCTATGTAAATTTAAACTATTCTTCTGACGCTTTATGTGGATCATTTCGGATATCAAACGTTTACCTAAAAAAGGCTCCTCATCCAAGATTTTTACATCCTCCCAATTAAATTCATGGTTCAATAATCTATGTTCCGATATGACTGATAATTGTGACGCGTTTCTTTTTATGTTGCTGCAATGTTCTTTCATCCTAGTTTTCAACAATCTACCCGTCTGCCCTACATACGACGCATCACAATCCATACAATCAATTTTATAAACTACATTGTTATGGAGTTCCCTTGGTAACTTATCCTTGTGTACTTTGATGAATTTACGGAGACTGTTAATTGCTGTATAGGATGGAATGACATCCAAATCACGTGTAATGTCCTCGATTCTCTTTGATACATTATTAATATACGGAATATTAAAGTACGAAACTTTTTTCTGCGTTGGAATCTTGTCATTGCATATATTTGTTCTATTGTTATGCAACTTATTATTGTACCGGAAGAACAACTTTTTTAACCGCGCTTGTAATGTTTGAAATATCAATTTGAGAGGATAATTATTAGACAAAAGAACTCCAATCATAGACTCAAAATTATCTTTATGGAATTTCGGATGAGATAGCCAAAAAACTCTATCTATGAGGCTGATAATGGTGCCTTTTTTATGGCAGAGAGGATGCTGCGACTCAAAATTTAAATATCTACCTGAATACGTCGGCTTATGAAATAAATCAAACTCAATGCTTCCATCATTTATAATAATAGTGACGTCTAAAAAATTCAATCGGTTGTCAACCCCCTCCTCCATGGTGAACTGCAATCTAGGATGGAAAGAATTGAAAGTGTTTAAAACAATTTTAAGCATGGAGGGAGGGGCCGCCAACGCGATATCGTCAACATATCTAAAATAAAATGGAAATGACATTGCAATCGCAGCAATCGCTCTATACTCCAAATCTTGCAACGTGATATCCGCAATGATCGGTGAGAGGGGGGAGCCCATAGGCGTGCCAAAGGTCTGTTGATAACATACATTATTAAACATAAAATAAGTCGAATTCATAATAAAACGAATTGCCAATAAAAATTCATCCCGTGGAATAATACACTCTTTTTCAATATACCCCCATCTGTTAATTAAACTATCGATAGCCATATCCAATGGTACGTTGGTGAACAATGATGTAACATCTAGTGTGAACTAACAAAATGTGTGATTTGCTGGCTGACCGGGATACTTATACTGTTGTTAAAAAAGATCCGACTAGGAACCTAATTAATCAATTACACGGGATTTTAAATAGATGGAAAGTGAAGAATTACATTTCTTCAACAACATATAAATCCCTGAACTGCACGGACGGGGTTTTACCGAGAGCGTATGGTCTGCCGAAGGTGCATAAACCGAATTGCCCTTTACGTGTCATCGTGTCATCTAGGAATACACCTCTTTATTACTTGGCAAAATTTTTACATAAGATAATATATAAGGCAATTCCGAAACCTGATTCGGCTATTTCTGATAGTTTCCAATTAGTGAACAAATTAAATGGTTTATGTGTGGATAGGGATGTGAAGTTAGTTTCACTAGATGTTACATCATTGTTCACCAACGTACCATTGGATATGGCTATCGATAGTTTAATTAACAGATGGGGGTATATTGAAAAAGAGTGTATTATTCCACGGGATGAATTTTTATTGGCAATTCGTTTTATTATGAATTCGACTTATTTTATGTTTAATAATGTATGTTATCAACAGACCTTTGGCACGCCTATGGGCTCCCCCCTCTCACCGATCATTGCGGATATCACGTTGCAAGATTTGGAGTATAGAGCGATTGCTGCGATTGCAATGTCATTTCCATTTTATTTTAGATATGTTGACGATATCGCGTTGGCGGCCCCTCCCTCCATGCTTAAAATTGTTTTAAACACTTTCAATTCTTTCCATCCTAGATTGCAGTTCACCATGGAGGAGGGGGTTGACAACCGATTGAATTTTTTAGACGTCACTATTATTATAAATGATGGAAGCATTGAGTTTGATTTATTTCATAAGCCGACGTATTCAGGTAGATATTTAAATTTTGAGTCGCAGCATCCTCTCTGCCATAAAAAAGGCACCATTATCAGCCTCATAGATAGAGTTTTTTGGCTATCTCATCCGAAATTCCATAAAGATAATTTTGAGTCTATGATTGGAGTTCTTTTGTCTAATAATTATCCTCTCAAATTGATATTTCAAACATTACAAGCGCGGTTAAAAAAGTTGTTCTTCCGGTACAATAATAAGTTGCATAACAATAGAACAAATATATGCAATGACAAGATTCCAACGCAGAAAAAAGTTTCGTACTTTAATATTCCGTATATTAATAATGTATCAAAGAGAATCGAGGACATTACACGTGATTTGGATGTCATTCCATCCTATACAGCAATTAACAGTCTCCGTAAATTCATCAAAGTACACAAGGATAAGTTACCAAGGGAACTCCATAACAATGTAGTTTATAAAATTGATTGTATGGATTGTGATGCGTCGTATGTAGGGCAGACGGGTAGATTGTTGAAAACTAGGATGAAAGAACATCGCAGCAACATAAAAAGAAACGCGTCACAATTATCAGTCATATCGGAACATAGATTATTGAACCATGAATTTAATTGGGAGGATGTAAAAATCTTGGATGAGGAGCCTTTTTTAGGTAAACGTTTGATATCCGAAATGATCCACATAAAGCGTCAGAAGAATAGTTTAAATTTACATAGCGACACCGACAAATTAAACGAGAATTTTGATCTGTTAATTGAAAAATTTACCAAAATCTAGCTTTGTGATTATACATAACCGGATTTTTTCGTTAGACCTTTGACATGAGTGCCGATAAGTATTGGTTGTTTTTATTTTTATTTTCATATTTTATTTTTATATTTGTTTTTTTTGCGTATATATGTATCGACTGTGTCGAGGTAGAATACCGCACAGTCGTTAGAGTGATGTGTCACGTGTAGCATCGTCTTCTCTCTGTTTTTGCTGTCGGGGTGAGTGTTCTTCCCGGTTTTTAATTTATAATTCTTGGGGATCTTACGCGTTTAATTTATACTATGTTGATTAGTGTTGGTAAGGGAGTCACTGCTCTGCTTCCTTCCTGACGATGGTCACCGTTAGGGAGACACTCCGACGGCCGGACGGTTCGAATAGGGAGGAGAATGATATTTAATTTATTTGCGGATTGTATGTATACGAGTTTTATAATTTTCTGATTGTACCGATTATCTTTTATTTTATTTTTTTGTTTCTTTGTATTTTGCAGCTACTGAAGAAGACCCGAAGTGGGTCGAAACGTTTAGAATTTAATAAATGAGTTTGACTTGAGATCTCATTTTAATTTATTAATTTTGTGCATGTCATCCGCACAGGCTCCGATTGCCGTCGAGATTTTATTTTTATTGTAACACAATAATTTGAGCCGAGATTAACAGTTTGTTTTATATTAAAGTAATTATACGTAATTAAGTTTTATATTGAAATAATATATGTGAAGTGATAAACAATTTACTGTACAATCACGAACTATAATATAGAAGGGTAACTCTGTACCTTATCTGTATTCCCAAAAATTACTAAATCTAGGGGAAATGAGTAGGTTGGACAATTTTTGAGTTTTCTTTAATTCTACTGTATAATAAGATGAAAAAACACTGTTTACTTATATAATTGGATAAATATTGATGTATTAATTATTTTTTATGTTTTATATTGAACTTTTGATATGATAAGTGATAATTAAACATATAAAATATTAATTGATTATGTATGGTGACTTGATCTGGTCTCCACTAAACTTGGTCTAAGTTATAATCAATGAACTTTTATTAATCTTTTATGGCAAATCTATTATTTGCAATGTATGAAATGTTATGTTGATGCAACACAGGAACGTTATGTTTTGATGAATTGTGCTCATATAATTAATGTATGTGAACTAATTAAAGCCTACAGGCGTGTTTTCATGAACATTGCGGCATCTCCTCTTCAATAAATTTGAAGATTGGATGATAGCTGCTGAATTAACACGCTTCTAATGACTATAATTTATATTAAATAATTCAATATCTAGATTGTGATTTTGCTCGGTTCCCTGTGCTATTTTAATAACATTTGTGGAGCCTTTGCTTATTATCTATCACTACTAGTACACTTTATTATACTCTATTATTATTTACAAAATTGTAAAATGGAGTCAGTTGAAGATATTTTGACGCGATTACATAAGGCTCGCCTCACACCCACGATGTTACTGGGGTGTGCGATTAACTTCATAGATAAGTTGCGCAATAGTTTAGTACATGAAGATGAACTCAATAACTTGGAAGCATGCATCCGAATTATTTATGATCAGGGCTATAAGATGTTTTGTGCCCGATCATATTTATTGGGTAAGGTCTCAAGATATGAAACTCTACTTAATGCTGCTGATAGAGTTGTACGGATAAACTCTCCATTAGACACTGCAGATATAGAGCTGAGCTCGCGCAGGTTAGGTTAAATAACTCCTCGTCAGGTTTGTGTGACACGCTTACAATGAATCGTACTTTGGTCGAGTCCATGGAATCCCAGCTTGCTGATCTTGATAAAATGATAAAGTTGGACAAAACGGAAGATACTCTCATTAATGTAGGCTACTCGATCAACAATAAAAAAGCTGAAATTGCTAGACTAAGCGAGGAGTTTCGCAACATCTCGTGCACAATGAGTGATGTTGCGAATACAGATATGCTGGACGGATCACATTTATGCAGACCTGGCAATTCTTTGGATCATGATTATGAGGGAAGGACACCCTCTAAAAAATACAACTCTTATAACAATATGGCAGACAATACGGAAAAAGAAATGATCTTACCGTCGCAGGAGGTGATCGGAGCCTCCAGCGATCGGCATGGCGGAGTTGTCGTCCCCGGCTCCGCCCTGTCGTCATCAAACGAGGGGCTGACCTGTTCGTTGCCGTCGGGCGAGCAGGCCAATATGGCTACCGCGGAAATAGAAAAACCTGATGATGGGGTTGTGCATGGGCAAATGGAGATCGTAATGGCGGATGCCGATGCTCTGTGCGATCAATTTATAGGTCAAGATCCGGTGAATGATCCTCTCGAAATCGATAGAGTTGGATCCAATACTCCTTCGGTTGAGTTTGTGAAGGACTGTACTCCTATTGAAAGCTCAACATCAAAGCGTAAAACTAATGAGTCGCCTAAAAATGATGTGGTGACTGTAAATAGTAGGAAAAACAAAATGCGAGTACTTTACAGCTCTGATGATCAGGATGCTGCTGACATAGTAACGGAGGATGTTGAGCCCACTGCCGGCCCGAGTGGAGTGGTTGACTGGGCTGCCGCTCTGGAAAAAAAGGGCTTTACGCAGGATTAAAGAAAGCAAACAAATTAAAGTCAAAAGGCGCAGTAGGAGAATCGCTGCTGCTGGCAACGAAGATTTACGGATCGAATCTAGTCCAGTAGTCATTTCTGATGAGGATGACTCGTGCACTGATGCAGCAGATCCCTTGTTAGCTCAGGATTCGTCTAAAAAATCAACTAAGCACAAAAAAAAGAAAAATTCCCCATCCACTAAATTGAGGTTAGAAAAAAGGAAGAGCGATGAGTCTGATTTTGATGATTTGGCAGTAACGTGCGATTCGGACGTCTCGGTTAGGATCGGAATTGAAGAGTTGATGCAAATGAACAATTGTGAAGTTGCATCTTATGGGCTGTCCTTGATCAATATTACGGAAAAACTTCGAACCAATAGCAAGAACATCTCCGGCCAATACAGTGGTTGCTGGAGGCGGTATATACAACAGTTGGAAGACGTTGTTCGTGCATATAGCCGGAAAACTCAGGCCAAGGGTGATGTAACCCACTTGCGGAGACGTAATCAGGAGCTCACAGACAAAATCAATGAGATCCAAAAACGTGAGGAAGCTACACAGGCTAAATTAAATAATCTCCAGAACACAATGTAAGCGATGCAGGAGGAGATACGATTCCTCAAGAAAAAACGTAACGAAGTTCGTGAAATTAAAAAGAAAAAATTAACTAGGCCTAATGTACCTACCTTTGAGCGGGAGGACACGGAGTCCTCCATTGTGCAGTCTCCTGTTAGCTGTGTTCCAAGAGACTCCAAGAGACTCTGAAGTTGCGAGTGGTGCTGCGGATTGGACGGCGGAATCAGCTGGATCGGCATCGAGTCCTCCGCCGCCGCCTGTGAATTTGGAAAATGCAACTTACATTGCGTCTAGGGTATTTCGCAACACAAGTTCTGACAAAGTTGCCGTTGTCAGGGATGTTTTTCGACCACCTTTGAAAAGCTCACAGAATAAGGGAATAAAAATAATTGAAAATAAACAGATTGTTCCCCCTAGGAAGACACCCAATAAGATTGCCTCCCTGAAATTGGCATCTTTAACAGGAAGAGGGGAAGACTTTCCTTCTCTCCCCTCACCTTCTGTTTCGCGTCGGAACTCGAGGAGTTCTCATGATGTTGCGTTTGATGATAGACGCAATGGCAGAGATAGATCTGCTGCTAAACCCAAGGTTGGTCGGCGTAAGGTGGCCGTTGTGACAATCACCAGCAAGACTGGTACGGAGGCCTCGTATGCCGACATTTTGCGTAAGGCTAGGCAAAATGTCTCTCTGGAAAACCTGGGCATACGCGAGACAAGGATTCGCCCGGCCTTTAATGGCGGGTATAAAATAGAGGTTCCTGGCGAGAAAGGCCCTGAACTCGCGGGTAAATTAAAAGACCAACTGGAGATTATCCTACAAGGCGATGCAAGAGTAGGCAATCCAGTTGCTCGTGGTGAGCTGAAGATCACTGGACTCGCTCCCTCAACATCTACCGAGGAAATAAGGGAGCAACTGACACAGATTGGCGGCATATCTCCGATGGCATTCAGTATCAGCGATATCAGGAGAATGCGCGATGGCATGGGGATCACATGGGTCCAGTGTCCCCTTAATGCGGCGGTCACTATCGCTGAGGCTGGCCGCTTGCGCATTGGCTGGACGACTGTAAGGATAGAGTTCCTCAAAAAGCGTCCAGTTCAGTGTTTTAAGTGTTGGCGGTTTGGACATGTTCGAACCAATTGTACAGCCCCTGAGGATAGATTCGGTCACTGTTTTAGATGTGGCAACGGTGAGCACAAAGCTAAGGACTGCTTTGCTGCTCCGCACTGTGTTGTTTGCTCATCTGCGGGAAAAGTTGGTAGCCATCGCATGGGTTCATACGCTTGTCTTGTAAACAACGGTTATGAGACTGTCAGACGTGTGGATCGTGTGCAGTCTGATCGGTCTCATTGGCATGGCAACTAGGATTTTGCAATGCAATCTAAATAGGTCCTGGCGGGCATATGATCTGCTGCGCCAGCAGTGCATTGAGCTGAATATTAACCTAGTGGCTATCTCGGAGCCTCCTGGTGGAGTTAATACACTGACGGATTGGTTTTTTTAGCAAAGATGCATTGGCTGCTGTAATGCTGTTTCCTGATACTGGCGTTAGAAGCAGATTGTTTGTAGCCCTTGAAAATATTGTTGTGGAATATAATGACTTTTATATTGTGTCCTGCTATATATCACCCAATAGCTCGAGAGATGTCTTCGAGGATTTCATTGATAATCTGGATGATACCATCAAACGATTCCGTTATAAAAAAGTTCTTGTTTGTGGTGACTTTAATGCTAGGTCGCATCTTTGGGGATCTAAAACTACAGATACAAGAGGTACTCTGGTCAGTCTTATGGCATCATCGAACGGTTTGTTCTTGGTTAATGTAGGTGATTCGCCGACTTGCATTCGTCCACAGGGTGAATCAGTTGTGGATCTTACATGGGCCTCGCATAGTATGTTTAAAGATATAGATGATTGGCGAGTAATAAGTGATATGGAGACCTAATCTGATCATATGTATATCGCTTTTACTTACCTGAATAAGATCCATAATGGGTCAGTATCTAGAACTGCGTCTCCTGCTGGCTGGAATTTTAAAAAAATAGACAAGCCATTTTTCACTGAGTGCATGGAATGGTATTGTAGTTTTAACACAACATCTGTTTTAATGGAGGACTCAGTTGATGCCTTTGTTGAGTGGATTGGTCAAGCTGTTTCTGATGCTTGCGATGTATCTACACCGCGTTTGAAAAGATCTAAAAAGAAGAGCTGCTACTGGTGGACGGATGAAATCAACAACCTTCGAAGAGTTACAATTAATGATAGGCGTGTTCTCACCAGAGCAAGGAAGAAAAAGAATGATGACTTTATTAAAAATGCCGCTGATAAATATAAGCTATCTAAAAAAAATCTTCGAGAAGCTATTAATAGATCCAAAAATTTGGCGTGGAAAGAGCTAATTGGTACCCTCAACTTAAATCCATGGGGGTTACCGTATAAAATGGTCTTGAATAAATTGCGTAGATCTGGTAGCAAACTAATTTCATCCATTTCTGGCTCTGAGTTGGTGGATCTTCTTAGGACTTTGTTCCCAGTAAACAAACTCACTTTTAATTATTCTGCTCCGGATGTTAGATGGAGTGAGGAATATGACATAACTCCTGGTGAGGTCCATGGCTACTTGAAAAAGAGACTAGCGCGTAATGTTGCTCCGGGTCCGGACGGCATAAAGTCCACGGCCCTTAGAGCTGTTCCATGGTCTTTTGTGCGTATTTTGGCGGCTTGCTATACTCGGTGTATGAGAATGGGTGTTTTTCTATTGAAATGGAAAACTGCAAACCTTGTACTCATTCCTAAAGGCGTCATGACTCCGAATGCATCTATCAAGGCTAGACCAATTTGTCTCCTTGATGAATTAGGAAAAATACTTGAGCGAATCATCGCTGATAGGATCCAGTGCTGGTTGGGGGAAAATCCTGATTATGATTTGTCTTCTCAGCAGTATGGATTTAGGCGTAACAAGTCTACCGTTGACGCGCTTATGGATTTCAAGACGTTTACTACATCTGCATTGAAGGAGGGCAGTGTGGCGATTGCAGTCAGCTTGGACATCAAAAATGCATTTAACTCGGTTCCCTGGGGAGTTATTAGAAGTGCATTGGTTGAGCGCGAAATTCCGGTTTATCTATATAAAATTGTTGATAGCTACTTAAGTAATAGATGCATTGCTTACCAGGATGCAAATGGCTGTCTATGTAAGAGAGAAGTGTGCTCTGGAGTGCCGCAGGGGTCTGTTTTGGGTCCTCTTTTGTGGAATCTGGCCTTTGACAATGTGTTACGTCTTAATATGGAACCAGGTTGTCGTGTCATATGTTACGCTGATGACACTTTAATTATATCTTCTGCTGCGACCATTCCTGAAGCAACTCTTAAGATGGATATACAATTGGCCAGAATTCTTCGTTACATCCGATTTATACAGCTTGACGTTGCGGAGGAAAAGACCGAGGCAGTACTCTTCTCTAGAAAATCGCGTGACAGGTCAGTGATTACATGTGGAAGTTCTGAGATCGAAACAAAATCCTCCATGAAATATCTCGGAGTCATGGTGGACAGTAGGTGGACTTTTAGAGAACATTTTCAATATGTCGAACAGAAAACATCTAAGGTTGTGAGATCGCTGTCAAGGTTAATGCCAAATCTAAGGGGACCGGTGTCCAGAAAGAGGCACCTATATGCAGGCGTGATTACATCTATAGTCATGTATGCGGCCCCAGTTTGGGCTGATAGATATGTAGTCGCGCCATATAAGGAGGTTCGGCTGTTACGGGCCCTGCAACGCAGAACAGCTATACGCGTTATATCGGGTTACCGCACAATATCTTTTGATGCGGCGTGCTTGATTGCCGGTATGCCTCCGTGGCCCTTGGTCGCATCTTGTCGAAAAAGGGTCTATCATCGCGTTTCGGAGATGAGAGATGACATGGATTGGCAACTACATTACGTTGCAGAAATTAAACAAGAAGAAGAAGTGTTAATGATGCGGCAATGGGAAATAGCGGCTGGACGTCATGGAGCGCTGGGAGAACTAACCAGGATGGCCTTGAGACCGGTTCTAGATCAATGGTGCAAGAGGAAGTTTGGATACGTGAATTTTCATCTCACGCAGATATTGTCGGGACATGGCTGTTTTGGCCATTATCTTTATAGGATGCAGAAACGATGGTCACCGATGTGTCAGCAGTGTGTCAGACCTGATAATACGAGTAAGCATACATTGATCTTCTGTAGTGAGTGGATTATAGGACGTCAAAGACTGGTGAGTGCTTTAGACATTGACAGTGACTCATTAAGCTTAATGAACATTATTAAAGAAATAGTTGTGTCAGAGGACAAGTGGACTGCCTTTAGTGTTTTTGCTCACACTATTATGAGTGGTAAGGAGGAGGAAGAGAGGAGTTTGCGGGCTGCTCTCCCCTCACCCACCTCTGATTAGTGGAGGCTGACATGCTCCTTCTGAGTGTGCTAGCCAATATTGTATTTGTCGAACACTCGGTTCAATTAATCGCGATAACCCACATTGAAGATCGGCAGGTATTGTAGATGGGGCATCTGCATACCATTGCACGCTGCCTTTAATGTGGGCTGGATGGATCTGTATCGCACGTGGCACAGATCTCATCCAAATAGTTGGTCCATGTTAGCTTAAACTCAGTGCGTTTATAAACGCTCCTTGGGGACTGCCTGGAAGTAATGCGATAGCGGTTCCCAGGTAGTCTCCTTAAAGGTTAGGTCGCCACACGACGGGTTTAGTGGGTCGGGTTAGGATCTTCTGTCCTCGCCCATCTCCACATAACGAAGCCTCTCCCCCGAGGTGGAGTATGTGTTAAGCACATTCCCGTCGAAAAAGCCAGTCCAGAGGATATCTCCCCCAGCCTGACCTCCACCGCCCCCGGCCCTGGGGGGTCGACCTCCATCGCCTCGGTGGTCTCCATCTGCGTCCCCTGGTCTCGCCACCTTTTGGCGAGATCAGAGGGCGTCTGCGTCCTCCGGCTCCGGACTTCTTTTCCGGAGGCGGAGGGCGTTTGCGTCTCCTCGTCTCGGGTTTCCCGAGCAAGGCAGTCCTGGAGTTTTCTCTCCAGGGCCGCGTTGTCTCGCTCCGAGATCTCCAGCCTCTCCTCCATGAGGTCCATGCATTTCTGCATTCTCATGAGGCAGGCTCTCCATTCCGCCAGTCTCCCGCAACTGATCTTCGTTGCTTTTCCCTCTTCTGTGCTATCCTGCACTGCCACCATCTGCTCGATGGTATCAGAGCTATCCCTCCTACTTCGGTTCAGCAGGCAAGACAGCATACCTCCTGTTTCTTTCCCTCCGTACGGCCTGTGCGAGTCCCCAGACCCCAGGGGGTCAAGGGATCCACACGAAGCCGCCATAGACCCTTTATCCTCCATCGTCTCCATCGCCTGCCCGTCGTACGTTGACGACGGGGCGGAGGCCGGGACGATACTTCCCCTCCCCGCCGGGCCCTGGGGCATCCGATTCCCCTGGGCCGGTAAGTTTCTTCCTTTGGGTCCTTCCTTTCATGTTTGTTTTTTGGTTTTTTTACTTGGTGGCCTTCCAAGGGTGGTGGGTCGAAACCCTGAGGCCCCACCAGGCCTTTTGTACCTCTACAAGAGGTACAGACCGCTCTTGGCACCCCTCGCAAGGCTATTCCCTTGCGAAGGGTGAGCCCCCCCACCACGACAAGGTGGCGGTCCACGGGAGGGATGTGCTGGTTTACCTAGACGACATTGTGATCGCCAGTTGCACGTTTGCGGATCACCTCCAACATTTGCGCGAGGTTTTCCGTCGCTTAAGGGCTGCCAAACTGCGCCTTAACACCGAAAAGTGCCACTTTAGCCGGAGCAGCCTGAAGTACCTGGGGCACATCATCGACTGCCGGGGCATCCATACCGACCCGGGCAAGGTCAGCGCCATCACGGGATGGCCCGCCTCCACCACGCTCCGGCGAGTCCGCCAGTTTTTGGGGATGGCCTCGTGGTACCGCAGGTTCATCCCCGAGTTCTCTGCCGTGGCCGCACCTCTCACGAGTCTCACGAAAAAGAACGCACGGTGGGTCTGGGGAGAACCGGAAGAACAAGCCTTCCGACGACTTAAAGAGGCCCTGACTACCGCACCGGTGCTCGCCTGTCCTGACTTCAGCCGCCCCTTCCACTTGCAGACGGACGCCAGCGCCTACGGACTAGGGGCCGTCCTCACACAAGAATTTGAGGAAGGAGAACGCGTCATCGCCTACGCTAGCCGAACACTCAACCCCGCCGAGCGCAATTATAGCGCCACCGAGTTGGAATGTTTAGCCGTAGTTGGGGGATCAGGAGGATGCAAGACTACATGGAAGGGTATCGGTTTACCGTGATCACGGACCATCAGGCGTTGAAGTGGCTGCAGCAGCTCGAGGCCCCCACCGGCCGACTAGGTCGCTGGGTATTCAAGTTGCAACAGTTCGACTTCGACATCAAGTACCGTCGGGGGACACAGAATCAAGTGGCCGATGCGCTCTCACGGGAACCACAGCTCAACGCTATCATCAACCGATCAACGTGTTTCTGGTACAACCGGATACGAGCCCAGGTGGAAACGGAACCAGAGACCACTCTAGATTATGAGATTCGGGATGGACAGCTATATCGCCACGTGCTACACGATCTTGACTTCCGACACACTCCTCCGGAGGAACAGTGGAAAAGATGCGTGCCGCGCGACCAACGACCCGAAGTCCTGCAGCGGCTACACAACGAGCCCACAACAGGACACCTGGGGATATCCAAGACCATCGCCCGGGCCGCCCAGCTGTATTATTGGCTCGGCATGTTCCGGGAAATCGATCGGTACGTACGCCGATGCCCGAACTGCCAGGCGTACAAGGTGTCGCAGCAACGGCTGGCTGGCCTCCTCCACGCTACCCCCGTCACGGCACCATGGCAGCAGGTTGCCGTATATCTGGTGGAGCCCCTACCGAGATCCCGACGAGGCCACACCTGGCTCCTTACGGCCTAGGACCGCTTCAGCAAGTGGCTGGAGCTCATCCCCCTCCGCAAGGCAACGGCGCGACAGTTGGCCGAGGGAATCACCAGGCGAGTCATCTACCGGCACGGGTGCCCCGATCAGATCCACTCCGACAATGGGACGCAATTCACGTCCCGAGAGTTCAAGCAACTATTGGCGGGGTTCGGGGTTGAACATCGCACCTCTCCGGTGTATGCGCCCCACTGTAACCCACTGTAGAGCGAGCTAACCGGACCATCAAGACCATGCTCGCCCAGTACGCCGGAGAACATCACCAGGATTGGAACGGCCACCTAGACGCGCTGCAGTTTGCCATAAATACCGCACGCCACGAAGCCACGGGGTACACACCGGCATACCTAAACCATGGGAGGGAGCTAGCACGGCCTCACGTAGCGGACCGACGCGAACCGGATCAGCAAGAACCAGGACAACGCAGCCAGCAACTGAAAGAAGCCTTCGAGCTCGTCCGTGTCCACCTGGCCCGTGCCTTCCAGAAACAAGAGAGGCACTACAATCTTCGGCGCCGTGCATGGCGACCGCAACCGGGGGATCAAGTCTGGAAACGAGAACGACATCTCTTCCGGAAGAGCAAGGCGTTCAACGCGAAACTCGCCCCAAAATTCAGCGGACCAATGGAGGTCCGTCGCCTCATCTCACCGGTCATCGTAGACCTCCGGGATGCACACGGCAAGTTGCACGACACGTACACATCCAAGACTTAAAGCCTGCCGGAGCAAGGGAGGCAATCGCCCCAGACAACGAACACGACGTGGAGAGTGACGACGAACAGTTTTTCGAGGAGCCATAAACCCTAAGATAAGTATATTGAATAGACTCTAGCTATCGTTATCCTAGACAAAACCGCCGAAAAATCCTAACGCAAAAACTTGTTTACCACATTCTAGCGCGCCCCCACCCTGCCAACCGGAGTATATAGGGCAGCACGAGCCACACGATCGGCCTAGTCCACGATGAGTTTCCAGTGGAAACAATCCAAGAGTTGTTCGGCGACGTCTCCTCGTCCTCCGACGACAGCGGCGGGAGGTGGAAGCGGCAACCAGCGCCCGCACCACCGACATCAGCACGGGTCGCACACGTGCCCCGACCCGGGCCGAGCATCCAGCGCTCCGACGTGGAGACAAGGCGGCGGGCGATCATCCTCGCTTCCCCGCCTCCCCCGCGAAAGACGAGACACGGGCCAGGGGTCTTAATGGCGCTGCAACGCCAGGCTCGGGCAAGCGCACCACGCCGCCCGCCCGCAAGGACTGGACAGCAACGGGGGCCCAACGCCTCAAACCCCGCAGCCATCGAGCCCCGGACCTGGAGCCTGGCCGCCACCACCAGCCAAGCAGCAACCGGCCGACCAGCCGGCCCGCCTGCACCCGGACTGACGACCAACCACCGCGCACGTCCGTCACCGCCGCGTCCGCCGAACACCGCCGTGACGCCGCCAGTACAGGTGACGCTGGGGGACGGCACCGTGGTGGAGGTCCCCTTCTACGCCGACACGATCAGCCGGAAGTACCGGCTACGTACGGCGACGAGGAAGTGGGTCATCCGATTCGATCAACGAGGTCGACCACGGGCCGTCCACCCCCTCGTAAAAAGGGGGGTAATGTGACGACCCATTAGGAGGCGTCACTAATTGCGCCGGGCCTGACAGCTGCCCGACGCGCCAAACCGACCATCCGCCAGGCACGTGATCCATCCCCTCCGGAGGGATGCCCGCCGCACGCGAGGAAACGCGTGGGGGGAACAGCACCGGTATATAAGCCGGCTCGTCCGGAGAGCCGGCACCAGTCCTGTCCCAGATCCTAACCCTAGCACCAGGCCTCTGGGTGTCCCTGAGGCTTCCCAGACCAGATCCTACGACAGTCGACGGAGACGGGAGTACCCGCTTCGCTGCCTGGGAGTTCCCGACGTTCGACGTTCCTGTGTACGACCGACGGAGGTGGGTTTAACCCCTTCGCTGCCTGTGAGTGCCCGGCATTCGGTCTCCTGTGTCCGGCCGACGGAGGTGAGTTTGACCCGTCCGCTGCCTGGGGGTATCTGTCGTTCGGCTCTCCCGCAGCGCACCGCGCCGCCGCCCGCGGCTTCGCGACCGAGGGGTTGTTCGTCCGTCCGCGCGTTAGTAATAAGTCCGTGTGAATAACAGTGTGCCCGTCTTCTAGGTTAAGTATGTACATAGTGTAAATAGTAATTGAATAAACCATTTGTAACGTTAATACCGTGTACGCAAGTTTGGCCTTCCGCTCCCGAAACCTGGTTCCGGCGAGCCGTCCGAGGAGAACCGAAATCCGCACCGTTACAAGTTTTTCAGCAGACTTGTTATTCCCACATTTCTGTTGCGATCAATCTCCACACCATCAAGCTCATAGCGAATTTCGTCAAATATGAATGCGACGCAATTATTTCCCAGCGTCACATTAGATCCTTCAACTGGATGATTTATCCGCAGTTCTCCCTCGATGTAGAGGAAACTCTCATACGGCAACGTATATAAATTCTGTTGTTGTATGGGTATTTTTATCTCGTCGCTGTGTTTAAATGTTGTGTTGGCAAACGGGTTGTATGTGTGAGTCTCAATCTTGACGATGCGATCGTCAAAGACTGGCTCTTCCTTGATGTTGAGAATTTCAGTCATTGTTCAGATGGCACGCACCGCAAATCCCAAAGATTGTAAAAACGCAACGTTTGACGAGATGAGTCTCTTCTTCGCGGTTGATTTGATATTAGCGTATGATGTTGCTGCTAGCCTGATTGTGTTCTTCGTGTTTTTATTCAACACGAGCATCCCGTCGCACGAGGTGTTGCTGCATATTCAGAATTGAAGGCGTCGGTCGTCGAGCGATTCAATCGCACGCTAAAGAACGACATGTGGAAGATGTTTACGCTGAATGGCACTTACAAGTGGGTCGACATGCTGCCACGCCTCGTATCAGATTACAACGGACGCAAGCATTGAACGATTGGTATGCGACGCGTCGACGTTACCCCCGCGATCGCCGAAAGACTTTTAGCTACCGTGTACAATCATGTAAAAATCACAGGCCCGGCAAACTTCAAAGTAGATGATCAAGTACGCGTCAGCAAGTACAAACAACTTTTTTAAAAAGGGATACACACTAAATTGGACAACCGAGGTGTTTAAGATTGTTAAAGTGCAGCATACTAATCCCGTAACATATCTACTCGAGGATTATCGCAAGACATCTATCGCTGGAGCGTTTTACGAGCACGAGCTGCATCACGCAAATTTTCCGGATGTGTACCTCGTGGAGAAAATACTGCGCAGGAGGGGTGACGAGGTTTACGTGAAATGGCTGGGATTCGACAGTTCGCACCACTCTTGGATACATAAAAACAATGTTATTTAATGTATTTTATTCAATCATTTTATTTTATAACAATAAATATATATTGTATACCATATACATATAAAATATATAACAAAAATATATATATAACAAAAAATATATATATTTAAAGTGTAAGACAGGCAATAAGAGCCAATCGCGGAAGACAGTGCGTATCCTAACGAAACTAAATTTTTTCGTTAGAATTAAATATCTGTGCACAAGGCACTAAATTTTACTTGATCACGGCCAAGATTTTAAGATATGAAAAAATATATATAATTCTCATTAATACATCCTTACAAAATAATAAATATAAATATAAATATAAATATAAATATAATAAATATAATAAATATAATAAATATAATAAATATAATAAATGTAATAAATATAATAAATATAATAAATATAATAATTATAATAAACTAGCTTTTCGGACCGCGCTTCGCGCGGTCCTCATATAGCCTATATTAAATCCGTTTTAACACAAAAAATTAATTCTTTTTTTGTATTACCGCGAACTACTTCCATATTTGTTGTCCGACTTTCACGAAATTTATATCAAAATAAATGTTTAAATTTTTTTTGGATGACTACTATGTTATCTATTTCTTTCTCCCAGATATTTTATTTTACACCGCGTTTTGCATATATTTAAATATTTATTATATATTTTTATTTTTATTTTCTTGTTTATTTTAATTTCCACACAATTTCATATTTTTTAAATATAAAACATTATTTTAGTTAATATATACAGGTACTTTAAATATTTTTTTTATTTTTTAATTATTATATCCTTTTTTACATTTTACTCAATTTTTTTTATTTCTAATGTACCCACCGCTAACCCGCTATTATTAGCTCTCATACAATGTCATAATTCTTCAATTTACAAAATTTCCCTGTATATTACATTTTTTGTAAAACATTTTTTACTTTAATCACAAACACGTACACACATTTTTTAAAAATTACTTCTTGGTGTGACCAAGTCAATAAATGCGTATGCACATGCGGGTACGTAGATACGTGGGTGAGTGCGTGGGTGGATAAATAAAGTGATAAAAATTTGTTAAAATCATATAGTAGCCATCCCGGACAAAATTTGAGTACAAATTTCGAAAAAGTCCGTGAATAAATGTTTGAATGCGTGGGTGGATGCATGGGTGGGATAAAACTTAAAAGAACCACACAGCAGCTTTCTCAGAAAAATTTGCAACATTTTTGTACCAATTTCGTAAAAATTGGTCCATAAATGCGCATGCGCGTGGGTGAATGCGTGGGTGGAGGTGTAACACTTGAAAAAACCGCATCGTCTCCATCTCCAAAAAATTTGCAACAATTTGGTACCGATTAAAAAAAAATCGGTTCATAAGTATGCGATTGCGCGGGTGGGTGCGTGGGTGGAGGCGTAAACTTAAAAAACCCACACACCAGTTTCCTCAGAAAAATTTGCAACATTTTGGTACTAATTTCGTGAAAATTGGTCCATAAATGCGCATGCGTGTGGGTGGATGCGTGGGTGGATGCGTGGGTGGAGGTGTTACACTTAAAAAAACCGCATCGTCGCTATCTCCAAAAAAATTTTGCAACATTTTGATACCATGTGTTCAGAAATATTGCAAAAAAATTTTTTTTTGCAAAAACATACCCTCCTCTGAGGAAAAAAAATAAAAATAAAAAAATTAAAAAAAAAACCCCACAGCAGCCACCCCCGAAAAATTTGCAACATTTTGGTACCAATCTCGAGACAATCGGTCCACAAATGCGGAAGTAGTTCGGGTACAGACAGACAGACAGACAGACGGACGGTGCTTATATATATAGATATAATAAATATAATAAAAATAAATTAATATAAATTGTCGCTCGTGTATTGAAAACAAAGTGATAAATATAAGGCCAACTTATCGAGCTGAATATTCGAGATGTTCAGTCAACTACCATTTATTACATGTATAAATTATAAAACTACAGTCATTATATTATATTAAATATAATAAATATAATAAATATAATAAATATAATAAATGTAATAAATATATAATTTATTTACAACGATATTCAATAATGTTCCCATGGCAAGGTGTCGGTCAAATCAGGTACGACATACCGCTTGTCGTCGTAGGGACTTAAAGCAATTGTTGTCTCGCTGATGGTATACTAGGGATGTGCCGGATAATAAAATTACCGGATACCGGATATCGGATATCCGGTAATAATATGAAACCGGATACCGGATATCCGGTATTATAAATATCCGGCCGGATACCGGATATTTACCGGATATCCGGTACTAATAAGTAATAATTTCTAACAGTGAAAATATTTATTTAAACACGTGTGAACCAGACTTAATATTTATTATACCATATATCATGTGTTTAGAGTAAATTTAAAATGCCAGTATAATGTATTTACTATTTATAGTATTTATTCGACATTACTCACAAATCACAATCATAATCATAATCAAAATTTAATATTAATAAATTTTTCATGATGAATAATAACATGTCAGCGTTTTCTGGTGACAATCTATTTCGATTATCGGAATAATAAACCAATTTTCCTGCACTGAAAAGTCTTTCTGAATGCACGGAGGATGGTGGAGCGCTTAAGTATTTCAAAACTAAAGTTTTGAGATTAGGGTATTCTAAAATATGAGTCTTCCACCATGTTAAGGGATCCTCATCTCTCGGTGACAGAGGTAGCATCAGGTATTTTGATAACTCTGCATTATAAACTGCAGCTTTCTTTTTGCTTCTGTCACTGGGTTGTCTTGTAAAAGTTGTTTGACTTGATGAATCCTCAAAACTGCTATTATCGGTATCCGATTTTGAATTGTTCACTATGTCATCAAAGCACTTCCAGATGTCGTCATGTGTTTCACTGATTATGTCTTGCTTTTGAAGAGGGCCGACATTACGTTTCGGTGTTTTGTTTTCATCATTTTCGGTGATTGTATTATTTATTTCGAGTAATTCATTAATGATCCAATCTTTGGCTTTATTTTCGTCTGACAAAAACTTAGTTTTAAATCTAATCTTGGATCTAAAAGAGTAGCCAGTACAAAACATTTCCGATCTTTGATGTTGAGTCCTATATGACGATAAAAAATAAAATAATTTATTTTAAAGAAAAAATTAATAACATTGTAAATTTATTGAACAATGGACATTATAACAATACCTATAGAATTAAAAAATCGTTCTTCTATTGCTTTCTTGAGCTCTTCCTTCAACATTACTATTCCAGCATCTTTTTGTCGTTTTGAAAGATATGAATGTAAAGTAACAACTGCTGGACTAATATATCCAATTGTCTCGCAATCAGAACTTAATATTTTAGTAATTTCTTCAAATGGTTGGAAAACACGTATAACGTTTTCTACCATATTCCATTGAATGGCTGTAAGGGTTGGTATATCTCTTTCTGCAGCATATGCAATTACTGCTTGTCGTTGTTCATAAATACTAGACAACATATAAAATGTAGAATTCCATCGTGTGGTAACTAACATATTGAATTAATTTATGAATTGGTAACTTCAAATTTTCCTGAATGCTATTGAGTTTCGAACAAGCGAGTGCAGAATGGCTAAAATGTCCAACAATTTTCCGACATTTTCCCAAAATTTCAACAAATTTTTGATTTTTAAAAATGCAATCATGGATCACGAGTTGTAAAGTATGAATAATACATCCTACATTTTCTCCTATCATACCTGTAAGATATATGACATAATTAATAATATTTAATGTCGACAATTTAAAATCAAGAATATATTATTTACTAATAAAATATATTCTTCAATGTAAATTTATTTAAACGTAAATACCAGTTCCAACAATCATATTAGCAGCATTGTCCCTTAAAATTAAATGAATTTGATTAGAATTGATATGCCATTTTTCCATTATATCATTTAATATCTGACCGATATTGACGCCTACTTTTCATGGTAATATATTATTACTAAATTTAGATAATATACACTTTACGTATGTTCACTTTGAACTGGCACCTTGAATAACATATCAGTTACTTTTCGTGATAATTTATTATTAGATCGTTTAAATTTTTGAGTACCTTCTTTTGAACATGGCCTGACCTTTTCATTTTTATGATTTTTTTAGGATATCACTTACTTTTTAAAGTATATATTTTATTTAATCATATATGTAAATGTTTGTATAATTGTAATAACTTTTAACGTCACATTGCACATTTATTTTAATTGCAACAGAATGAATTTATATTCTTGTATGAATATTGAAAATAAAGAATAGGCCCCTCCATCGCCCATTCTCGTGAGAACGCAACCATATATTTTTCTTCGTCTCTCCGATTTTAACACGACATACATATTTCTGTCTGATAATTTTTTTCTTGATGATACTTTTTGAAATGTCATGAAGCCTAGGTCAAATTAGAAACTTATTGCACTCGTTTTAATGCAGCTTACAGCAGCTTTTATAAAGCGCCAAAGCAGCCGATATTTTATTTTGGCGCTTACGGCAACTTTTATACAGCGCTAGAACAGTTGATGTTTTAATGTAGCGTTTACGGCAGCCTTTATACAGCGCCATTATTTAATCTGTTCTAAGAACAATATTTATGCCCCTTGTGCTCCTTTGGGCCATTTTTTCTTGAACACTTCCATATCATTAGAGTAATACCATTCCGATTTTGTGTCAGCTCTCAACATACACGTGTAGTGACCACGATTCATTTCTTCACCTTCGTGAAATATAGCGCTTATTAGCTTGTACTTTTTTTTATTAATCGTGATATTACTCGTCGGCACAGCGGTCATTCGATTGTTGATAATTTTTTTAGAAGCACCGTTTAGAAAAGTATATAAATTGAGCTGTATTACTACGACGGATAAAGTTGATTCGATTACGGTTTTCTTTTTCAACACGGTGCCCTTACATTCGTTACAATTGCCGTTTATCGTTTCCCATTTAGAAAATGGACTAAGAGTGACACCTTTTTTCCTTTTTAATGTCGAATGTATAGGTAATATTAACAAACTACTGCTTTCCAGCTTAGTTACATTGTAATTACATTTGACATTCGAGCAACATATTACGTGCTTTAATTCGAATTTTAATACATCATTGATGTCGGAATACGTCGACATTAGAGCCGTAAAAAATTCCGAAACATCTTGTTGTGTTCGTTCTTCGAAGCGTTTTCCGACAGATCTTCTAACCGCTTGAATGTTGCAATATTTACGTTCACCATACGCGCAGATAGCATCAGTCAATGCATTCGATGCTTTATTTTTCAGTATTTGTTGCCTAATACGTACGCAATGAAACGCACATTGTAATATTACATTAGCGTAACACGAAACAGCATCGTTATTGCAAAGGCCATATATTTTCCACGTAATTATACTTTCTGGTTCCTCACAATCATAATTCTGCATATCATCAATGATATTAGGGATATCCTGTGGCGATTACATCGTCACATACTGTAACGGCGTGGCCGTTACTAACGCCTCGCGGGCCGATCACCCGCCCGCCACTTGAGGCTATGGCGCCTAAGGCGCCCCCTAATAATGTATCAAAGAGAATCGAGGACATTACACGTGATTTGGATGTCATTCCATCCTATACAGCAATTAACAGTCTCCGTAAATTCATCAAAGTACACAAGGATAAGTTACCAAGGGAACTCCATAACAATGTAGTTTATAAAATTGATTGTATGGATTGTGATGCGTCGTATGTAGGGCAGACGGGTAGATTGTTGAAAACTAGGATGAAAGAACATCGCAGCAACATAAAAAGAAACGCGTCACAATTATCAGTCATATCGGAACATAGATTATTGAACCATGAATTTAATTAGGAGGATGTAAAAATCTTGGATGAGGAGCCTTTTTTAGGTAAACGTTTGATATCCGAAATGATCCACATTAAGCGTCAGAAGAATAGTTTAAATTTACATAGCGATACCGACAAATTAAACGAGAATTTTGATCTGTTAATTGAAAAATTTACCAAAATCTAGCTTTGTGATTAGACATAACCGGATTTTTTCGTTAGACCTTTGACATGAGTGCCGATAAGTATTAGTTGTTTTTATTTTTATTTTCATATTTTATTTTTGTGTTTTTTTTGCGTATATATGTATCGACTGTGTCGAGGTAGAATACCGCACAGTCGTTAGAGTGATGTGTCACGTGTAGCATCGTCTTCTCTCTGTTTTTGCTGTCGGGGTGAGTGTTCTTCCCGGTTTTTAATTTATAATTCTTGGGGATCTTACACGTTTAATTTATACTATGTTGATTAGTGTTGGTAAGGGAGTCACTGCTCTGCTTCCTTCCTGACGATGGTCACCGTTAGGGAGACACTCCGACGACCGGACGGTTCGAATAGGGAGGAGAATGATATTTAATTTATTTGCGGATTGTATGTATAGGAGTTTTATAATTTTCTGATTGTACCGATTATCTTTTATTTTTTTGTTTCTTTGTATTTTGCAGCTACTGAAGAAGACCCGAAGTGGGTCGAAACGTTTAGATTTTAATAAATGAGTTTGACTTGAGATCTCATTTTAATTTATTAATTTTGTGCATGTCATCCGCACAGGCTCCGATTGCCGTCGAGATTTTATTTTTATTGTAACACAATAATTTGAGCCGAGATTAACAGTTTTTTTTATATTGTATAAATAAAAACTAAACTCGTAATTTACGTATGTTATAACATAGGTACACGTATATGTATATATTTTATAATTTCATTATTTGTTTATTGTATGTTTATATTTAACATTTTTAATTAAATTTATTACATTTATAATAAAAATTATACGATTCATTAATTATTTTAAAAAATTTTCAATAATTTAAGAAAAATTAAACAGAGGGGGAAATCAGGACTCCATTTCATGCGAGTGACTACTTCATTAATACTTCATTCAATGCGCATGCGCGAAAAAACCTAGCCCGTCTAACAACACTGTTTGGGAATAATACAGAGCAGAAAATTAGTTGCGCGAGGTCGCGATAGATGGAGCTGCAATTGTCCAGTTAAACAAGGACAGACAGTCATATTATCTTTGTCTCTCTCATGCTGTCTTGTCTTCTGACCACGGTGTGTATACGACCGCGCTTCTGACTCTCTCTCTCTCTCTCCTCCCTCCCTCTTCCTCTCCCTTTCCCTCCCCCCTCTCTCTCCCTCTCCCTCTCTCTCTCTCTCTCTCTCTCTCTGTGCTGTGATGCGGGTAAATCCTCAGCGTAGGGAGTGAGCTTTAAGTGAGCAAGAAAGTGTGAATAAGAGCCGTGGTGCATGAGGTGAGGATTATATAGTGGAGAGTAATGCTCAGTGCATTACGGAGAATGTTATCTCTGGTGAAAATCAGGAACTGAGGATAAAATTTGACAAGTAAAAGTGTGGCTGCGAAATATACCAGGTCGTCTTTGGCGAGTCGGGACACGTGGCGAGTAGCGGGAGCCGGCTAGCGCTGCGGCGGTGAGAGTGAAATAATTAAGAGACTGGGTCGATAAAGCAGGATGACAGTGGATGATGAATATATGATGGAGATGGAAGGACCTGCGGTATGTCAACAATGTAAGAAGGAGATCGCAACTCAAGCTGTAAGATGTGTGCCTTGCAATAAAGTCTACCATCCCAGCTGTATCAAGCTTCATAAGGTATATAATAAAGATAATGAATCAGTACCATGCAAGGGAAAACAGGAAATGTTGGTAGTAAGCAGGGGTGATAGCGGTGGAGCGGGTGGAGGCAGTGGAGATAGGAAATCAGCGGATGCAAGTGTGGACGCGAAAATTGATGCTATTTTTAAAATGATAAAAGTAATAAGGAGCGAAGTGGGAGATATAAAGAAGGAAATGGTAGGAAAAGTGTTAATTAAAGAAGCAATCATGGAGGTGGTTGATGAAGAGGTGGCTAGAGTAAGACAGGAGATTGAAACGTGGAAAGAGGAGGAACTGAAATCAATCGTAAGTAGTATAATAAAGGAAGAAGTAGATAAATTAAAGGATCTTGTGCCGTTGATGGGAACAGGTGCCCAGGAAGCAGGAAATAGAGAGAAGAGTTATAGTGATGCAGTGTCAAATAAAAAGGAAGCGGTTGTGACGGTTCACCTTTCCCGACGCCGCGGATCGGCTCGCCGGTTCCAGGATTCGGGAGGAAGGGGGGGATTCAGACTCGCTTATTCCATATTTACAATGCTTTGGTTTATTCAAAAAGAAACAAGTAAACAAAATGTTCGTTGGCATAAAGCCTAAATAGAGAAACTTATTGACTACCCGGTATAAACAAAATACGGAGGCGTATAGCCTGTAGCGGTGTCTGGAAAAGATTTACAAATTACCCGGTATAACTTAGAGATACGGTGTACGGAGGCGTATAGCCTGTAGCGGTGTCCGGAAAGGACTTACAGGTCACCCGGTATGCGAAATCTGGAGATCGAACGTACTGAGGCATATAGCCTATATCGGTGTCCGGAAACCGGGAAGCCCGGCGTAACGACGAGAAGCCCGTCGCCCGGCGTGTAACAGGAGGAGACCGGAAACCGGGAAACCCGGCGTAATGACGAGAAACCCGTCACCCGTTGTATAGCAGGAAGAGACCGGAAACCGGGAAACCCGGCGTAACAACGAGAAACCCGTTGCCCGGCGTGTAGCAGGAAGAGACCGGAAACCGGGAAACCCGGCGTAATGACGAGAAACCCGTCACCCGGTGTATAGCAGGAAGAGACCGGAAACCGGGAAACCCGGCGTAACAACGAGAAACCCGTTGCCCGATACTAAAGGTAGGAGGCCAGAAACCGAGAAACCCGGCGTAACAACGAGAAGCCGGTTGCCTGGCTAGGAGGTTCGGAACAGGACTGGTGCCGGCTCATCCGTCGAGCCGGCTTATATACCCTGCCGGCGGTTCCCCCACTCTGCATCGAGGCTGTGGTGGGGGTAACGCGCCGGCGTCGTAGTGGGGCGCCTGTGGGGCGCCCCTGGGGTAGGGTGACCCGTGTATCACTTTGTGTTTTGCGTTTTAGGGGCGCCTTAGGCGCCATAGCCTCAAGTGGCGGGCGGGTGATCGGCCCGCGAGGCGTTAGTAACGGCCACGCCGTTACAACTTAATTTATATATTTTCTTATTATATTATAATTATTTATCTCAATATATCTTTTTTAATATTCCGTAATTTTATATGTTCGAGTTTGAACTAAGCATGCAATAACTTTTTGGAAATTGATAATTGATTTGTTTACAAACAATATTTGTTAATTAAAATTAATATTAATCAAAATTAATATTGGTCGCTAGTGGTGAAAATAAGCTTAGAAAACTTGACTTCGACGTAACTAGCAAATTTTATTTAATTATTTTACGACGTTTCGACCCTTTGGTTGTGGTCCTTTTCAAGTGAAATTTCTACAACATAATATTACACAATAGTTTTTAACATACGAGAACTCATTTAAGTGTTAAATTAATAAAATAAATATAAATATTATAAACATACCCATCAATTAAACCGAGGTTAACGTAACATCACACTGGTGTTATTTAAAATCGAAAGTTAAAGTTAAAAGAGGAACACGTCCCATCGTTATGATGTTTCGTCAACGACTAAATTTGAAACGCGCCACTAAACAATCTTTATTATTTTGTCATAAATGTTTGTCAAATTCTCGGTATCTTTCTGTAGGTTAACCGTATTGTCATGCTTCTTTATAAAGAACATTTCAGCAATCTCTCTCTTTCTTACATGTTCCTCATTATGTAAAATGGTCGGTGATTTCCAATCAAAGTTATGCCCAAAATCACATCTGTGTTTGCTCAAAACCGAATGATTAGACTCATATAATTTAATATTGCTGGCATGTTCCTTCACTCTAATGCATAAATGTCTTTTCGTTTGTCCAATGTATGATGCATTACAATTTTCACAATTAATCTTGTATACTACATTCGTTTTAATATCATTAGTTATTAAATCTTTACCTCGTTTTATCAGCCTATTCAACTTTTTTGGCAAACTATAAACGACATTTATGTTAGCATTTTTAAGTGACCTTTTAATACTGTCGCTAACATCCTTAACGTATGGGAGTGGAATTACATAATTCTTATCTTGAGCCGAATTCACATTAACGTTATTATCTAAATCATTACTCAAACTGTCGTTATTATCCGCATTGTGACCGTTAACATTCCTGTTGTTATTCAGTACATTAATTCTTTTATTTACATACTTATTAATAATATGATCCGGAAAACAATTATTAATTAAAATGTTCTTTACAATCTCAATATTCGTATTATGAAATTGTTCGTTAGAAAGTAAAATTGCATGGTCTACTAAATTGTAAATCGTATTAATTTTGTACTTAATAGGATGACTCGAAAGAAAATTGATGTATCTGCCAGAACATGTAGGTTTCCTAAACCAATTAGTTGTCAATTTATTCCCATTGCGGATAACTGTAGAATTTAAAAAATTAATAGAAGAATTGGTCTCTCTTTCATGTGTAAATTTTAAACGTTCATGATAATTATTAAATGTACCTAAAATTTCATTTATTTTAGAGCAAAATTTGTTTACAAAATTTATATTTATTTTATTAATTTAACACTTAAATGAGTTCTTGTATGTTAAAAACTATTGTGTAATATTATGTTGTAGAAATTTCACTTGAAAAGGACCACAACCAAATGGTCGAAACGTCGTGAAATAATTAAATAAAATTTGCTAGTTACGTCGAAGTCAAGTTTTCTAAGAATATCTGTTAATTTATCGAATATATTAAATTCTTAATATAAAAAATTACCATGTAAAATGTGAAGTATAAAAAAGAAGATAAAGTGATAACATTTCCTTCGCTTGCAGAAGAAAGAAGAGTATTTGTACTGTAAATTTCGAGCAGAATTTCTTCTAACATATTTGTACTTATATACGCACTTCTCTGCTAATTACAAATCTATTATTAAATTAGAAAGAATTATTGTCAGAAATGAAAATACGAGCGTTAATAAAATATAAGTTTAGTAAACTGCGTCACTTGTCTGTAAGTAAAATGTTCCTTTGTTCTAGAATTTCTCATTTTTTATCCAAATGTGTCGAATAATAATAAAATTAAATTATACATTTTTTATTTGTTATTACTTTATTAAGTAAATTATTACTTAAGTATAATAGCAAATAAAAAAATTTAATATAAATACATATAATTCTATAATATAATTTATATATATAAATTATATTTTGCAAATATAGTAATGATTATAAAGCAATAACAAATAAAAAATTATAAATATACATACATATATTTCAAAATATATGTAATATTTACATATATTTCTAAATATATATTTACATACATATTTTTTCATGTGGAAATGTTAAAACCGATTGCGTTGTGAAATTAATAGAATTATGTTATAAACAAATTTATTAGGAAAATATATTTTTGCAACCTGAGGATTGGAGAACACAAAAATAAAAAAAGCATATCATGTTTCGAATAAATGTGAAATTGGCCGTTCAAACCCTTAAGAAAAAGTCAGTGTAGTTTTAAATTTTGCGAGCACTATATACGTTTCTGAGCAATTTTTATGTAAAAAGCAATCCATATAGCCAATAAATAGATTTATAGTTTATCTAACATCACATTTTGACGATAAAACAGGAAAAAAACAACAGACTTCTCAAAGGCGTTTAGAATCTTCTTAAGCCACAATTATATTTTCATAGTAAAACGCCTGTAACATATGCTACACCGCCAGACAAGACTGCGCGCGAAAGCACTCGCGGAAAACCGTCCGTAAAGTCGTGCACTTGTTCGTGCTTTCGCCGCTACGCGGCGTCTTTTCTCGCAGTTAGAATTCCGTTGAGTGAGGATATAAGGCCACGCGCTGCATTGCCGAAACATATTTGTGAATATATATGTATACATATGTACGACCAATGAGTGCCATTAAATTATTATTGGACACTATGTTAATAGCGCAGAATTTTATTGTAAGATCACTTGGAGACATTTTTGGTCAGCAAATATGTCGGAAAACAACTGTGACTTTTCGAAAGTAAAGATTTTAGCTAACTCTTTTGAAATTTAAACTCATTTTTTGAAATAAAGGACGGTATTCCATAGTCCGTTCTTATATTTAAGACTGTCTTAAGCACAAAGTCTTTTAAGATGCCTTTCTCTTCTTAAGCATGTCTACAAAACTAGTCAGATTCATAATCAAATCTTGATGGCCTTATTTGAATCAAATAAGATCGTGTTTATTAGAAAGTAAGTTTGTTTTCAAGTCAGTCGTACATGACTTTAAGATAAGCTTATTATTAAGGGTATGTTCCAAAATTCAGTGCCGTGAGCGTGACGTCATAAAAGTATGCTATCAACAGCGTTTCATTTTTGTGAGCGTGCTGTAAATGCGTATACGATGTCTAAAATGGAACATTACTTTCAGTGCTGGCAGTGAACACAAAAGTAAACAACAGATTAACCTATAAAATGGAGAGAAATGATCAAATGGAAAAGGGACCCTGTGCCATATAGCCAAGTTAGGTTAGGCTGAAGGCACTAAGTTTTCCAACCGGGGAACGACACAACCAAAAAAAAAAAAAAGAGAAATGATCAGAAAATATTTTTGATTGCAACATATATAAATTTAATAGCTGAATCTGATGAATCATCAAACGATGATTCAGATTCGGCAGAAGTATTAAATTTATTAGTGAAAAATAATGTAAAACGTGTACCTAAAGTACGGTGCCAAAATTATGTTGAAAATGTAGTGTAGCATTATACTGGCAATGCTTTTAAAAGTTATTTTCGGTAAGTTATTTATTTAATAAAAATAAATTATTATTAATTGCTTGTTATTATTAATTTATGCAATAAACAATAGATAACATATTTTTACTATGTTTTTTATTAATTAATAATAACAAATAATAATTCATAATAAACTATATAACGTTTAATTTAAATAGAAAATGTTATATTTTAATGTTTTTCCATAGCCTTAGTCGACCAACATTTACTTTTTTATTGGAACTGTTAACTCCGCAATTATTGAAACAGTCTGAAGAATGTGGGAGGCATATTATTCCACCAGAGAAAACATTACTCTTGGCAATATGGATGATGGCAACTCCCAATTCGTATAGGTAAGTTTTATTGAATGACATTAGCATTTAATTTATAACATTTATAATTTATATTAATATTTAGCATTTATTTATTAACTCTATAGATGTGTTGCTGATCGATTCAATGTCGGAAAAGCAACGGCTTGGAGATGTGTTCACAAAGTTGTGAATGCATTATATTCACATCTTCATACATTCATTACATGGCCAGACAGAGCAAGAGCAGAAAATATTTGGACACATGTTAAAAACAAATACAAATTTCCAAAAGTGATAGGAGCGATAGACGGTACTCATCAGAGCCGGTTTAAGGTATTTGTAGGCCAGGGGTTGATGTTAAAACGGGGCCTCCTTCATTCATATAAGAATTATCTACTTGCGTAGATAAATATCTATTTTTAATAAAAATTATTTATTGAATAATAACATTGAATTAAATGCAAAATAGATACATATTTTGCAATTCCTATTTAAACGGGATTGTTCGTATGACTTTTGTCGTTTCTGTTTAAACGATATAAGTAAGTTCTGGATGCTGAAAAATAAATACATGAAAATAATTCACATTTTATTGAAATTACAGTAGTACTTATAAAAGTTTTTTTCTTGATTTATTGCGCGCAAATTCATTGATTAAATCATTAAATTCAAGATTTTTTAGCAATTCGCTCTCTATTGCTAATAATGCTGATGACGATAATCTAGTATCCGTCATTGTGGATCGATATTTATTTTTTATTATAGTTAATTTAGAAAACGATCGCTCGGCCTCGCAATTTGCGATCGGTATTGTCATAAATAGTCTAAATGCTACGTATATATTTGGAAAGACTTCTTCAAGTTTTTGATCGCACATCCATTTTAAAATATCCAATGGAAAGAATGTAACATTTTTGAAGCTAGTTTTTATAAATGGAATAAATTGTTCCAGTTCGCAACCTAAACTACTTTCTAAATCATGAGAATAAATGCTAACAAGACGATTAGCGCACTCTCGCATTTCATCGATTTCGATGGTCGTCAATTTAGTTAGAAAGCCAAATAACTTTGTTATGTGATTATACGCCGAACTTCGTTTTTCTAATTCAACTCAAAGTTTGTCAACGATTACATTAAATGATTCAATACGGAATTTTTCGCAACCATTTAAATTTTGAATCTCCGTTACATTATCTGCACATTTTTTTTTAATTTTTCGTTTCTGTGTATCAGAATATTTTTGTTGTACAAAAGATCCTAAATTTTTAGAATCGTTTTCTATTGCTACAAAATCATTTCTTACGTCACTAATCAATTTAACTAGCGAGTGTAGCATATCATTAGCCCTAATCAAGTCGAGTTCGATTTTTTGCACAAATTTGCTAGTTATATTAAATCGTTGAAGAACTCGATGCCAAAAAACTGTCATAAATGCAGTTTCTAGTTTTGTTAATTTGTTTTTTAAGGACATTGCTTCGTGACGAGTTTCGGTCTTTTCTTCTTCACTTTGCTCAATTTCATACAATGAATTATATAATTCTAAATAATTCTGAGCTAATGCAGTAATGGCATCATCGCGGCATGACCATCTTGTAGAAGATAAACTTTTTAATGTAGTGCTCGCATGTTTTAGCAATATGCTCCAACGATGCGTAGAAATGGAAAAGAAAGCATAAAGTCGTTGTACGAACCGGAAAAAATTTACAGAATCGATACATTCATCTACGCTGCATTCGCCAACTAAATTTAGTGAGTGTCCTACACAAGGAACGTAATACGCAAGAGGATTAACTTCTTTAATTCGTGCTTGTAATCTCGAGTATTTTCCAGACATGTTACTGGCATTATCATAAGTTTGCGCTCGACAGTAAACAATGTCAATTTCATTATTGCGAAGAACTTGTAATATTGTTTCATTCAATGATGCTCCAGTATGGCTATTAATAGGTAAAAAGCAAAAGAAGCGTTCATACACACAACCATCCAAACAGTACCGGAATACAATAGATAACTGATCAACGTGAGATACATCTAGTGTCGAATCTACAATAAGGCTGAAATATTTTGCTCTCTTAATTTGGCTAAGAATTTCGTTCTTAACTTTGTTAGCCATCATATGAATAAATTCTTCACAAATATCTTTTGACAAATAGGAAACGTGCCCGCGACCTTGATTTGCATGCAAGTCAAAGTGTTTTTTTAAGAATGGATCAAATTTAGAAATCAGTTCCAAAACACCCAAGTAATTTCCATTATTTGGAGAACCAATCACTTCATGCTCGCCCCGAAAAGCAAGACCGCGTGCAGAAAGAAAACGAATTACTTTGACAATGCGTTTTAAAACTTCAGTCCAATACTTAATCTCATCTTATAGCTGCTTAGCCATATAATTATTAATATGTGATTTTTCATGCACGAATGTGAGCCAAGTAAGCATGCATTTTTTGTGTTCTGCACTATTTTCATGTCCACTAATCTTTTCTTCTGCTTTCTTCCAATTGCTAAATCCGCCGTTTACAAATGTGTTTGTATTATTTTCACTAAAAAGCTTACAAACGTAACAGAAAACATTCCCAGTAGACTCTGAATATATCAATCATTTTCGCGTGCATTTTTCACCGTTAGCCAAAGTTCGTGAAAAAACCTTCGAAGATAAAAATCTGTTTTGATCTTTATATTGTCTAACAGAAGCTTGAAAATTGTTATCTTTTTTCTGAAAATATACATAGCCTTTATCCAAATACTTTTGCCTCACATCATCATGCATTTCTATGGGCCACAGAAAGGGATCTTTATTTACAGGTTCTGAAAAGTAAAAAATAAATAAGGAGAAAGAATAGGGAGAGAGAACAAGAGATAGGAGAGAGAGAGAGAGAGAGAGGACGGGGAGAAAAGAGAGACTGCATTGACAACTGAAAAGATTTTGTTTGTCACCACAATCAGAAGATTCTAAATGTACAGAAAACTTGTGTAATTTTTACAAAAGCAGCAAATAAAATTTTATATTTTAATTTTGCAAATTGTAACCTGCAAAAACGTACCTATGACGAGCTTGGCTTTCCTGCTTATTACGTTCTGATTATTCATGTTACAACTGTCATCTGAGTGTTCATTACAAATGACAGCATCCTTAATACTGAGTTCATCACTATTAGTAGAAAGTACCGAATTTGATGTTAACACCGAGATTTGCTGAATCTTATCGTCATCTTCATTAGCAATAGTGCCTCCAGTTTTTATTTCGGCAGGAAAGAAGTTGGTCAGTTTCGGTAGTTTATTTTTAAAATCTTCATGTTTCTGTTTCGCTTTACGTTTCGAAGTACCACTAGCGTATTTTCGTGGAATCATCACAAACGATAAATGGTAGACCGATAAACATGGACTTTCCCAACGGATGCGGACGTCTTTTACTTTTATTCATGTGACAATTGCCGCACGCGGCAGGGCGGCCACAACGTCATGAGAAATAAATAAATTTTAGGGACTTTATATATGTGTGTGTGTGTGTATATCTTCAGATAAAAACACCAGTGTACTTTTTTTTACTGAATATTGTGTCTGTACACGATGATTCATTGTATGAGGAATGCAAAATTAAAATTTTTAATTATTTATTTGCATTTGATTATTTACTTTCATCGATGAAATACAATTTTATTTGAAAGCTAAGGGGCCCCTTATAAAGATGGGGCCGGGGGCTGTAGCCCCCTTAGCCCCCCCTTAACCCAGGACTGGTACTCATATAAAAATTGCAGCACCGAAATTACATCCAGAAGCTTACATAAATAGAAAAAGCTATCACTCTATATAGACAAAGGTATTTTTGTAAAAATGTTAAATTATATTTTTTTATGAATAAAAATTCTGCAGACATATGTAATGTAACCGTTGTTTTGATATTAGTCCGTCGGATCGATAAAGATCCGGGAAATCGGGCCGATGTAAGTGGCCGACGGCACACCTTCGGCGCGGAGAGCGGGAGATTCGCGTAAACACGAAAAATATGTTTAATTGGGCGCCAAGCGCGAGATTCGCGCCACTCTGAAAAGTTACAAATCGACAGATGACCTTTATAATCAGTAATTCCTCCCGAAAATTTCCGCGACGGTGATAATCGACTCGCTCAGATCGTCAGGGGGTAGAGGGGCGAGTTCGGACGGGAGAGAGGACGGAATTCGAGAGAGGCTATTTGAAATCGCTCAAGTGTAACAAGCATTAAATATATTTGAACAATGATGAACGAAGATAGAAAAATAATCGTATAAAAGCTTGAGTAAACGGTTAGGTCAAGAAAGAAAAGTCAATATTCTTTCGATATACTACGGAGTGAACTCCGTTTTAGTGACGCCGGAATACAAATAAGCGAGGCCGTAATTTGATTCGAACAATATAATGCTGCGTATTTACGGCCGAGACGCGGCGCGTTGTTATTGTTCCGCGCCTTTGAGACGACCCGACGCGGTGATATCGGGCGACACGCGGGACCCGGAAGTAAATTCGCACGCCTACGTGTCGAATAATTATTAACGCACGAGACTTAATAAGGTCCGTGCGACGTAATTCATTCTGATGCAGTACAAAAAATTCATTCTAGGCAGTACAAAATTTCCGAAAACTCGAGTAGGTCCCGCGCGACTTCCTTTGAGATCGATCACGCCGGTCGTCCCTCGCACAATATTACAACGAATCAGAAAAATGCGCGAATGATGATATGCGCGAGACAGATTACGCTATTTCTTATGCGTGACTCTCGACAATTTTCCATTCTCCGATATAGAAATCCTAATAGACGAGAACAACACAGTAATTACGAGACGATACTTTGATTGTACATTAATGTGACCAAAATCGCGGCGACTGTCGGCGTATCCGCGGGAGAGAGAGAGTCTCTCTTAATATACGCGCGGGAGAGAGCACGCGGTCGGCCGGGCGCCGGGATAAATTCTACGCGGAACGAAACTCTAAATCAAATCTCTCGAAATATCACGAAAGTACACCGGTGAATCTAATAACCGGCCGCGGCCGTGACACGCTTCTCTCCCGAATACGGTACTCACAAAAAAGAATTTAGCGGCCTTTACAAGAGTATAGGGCTGTTCGTCTCACCGGTATCGGTGGGTCCTTCGATGCGTCGGCATCCACACGCAGGAACCTCTGCTCTCGACAACGCTCCGCCAGACAGTGACGAGCAAGAGACCTGCCGGGATCACGCCGATAATGAATTGGGCATTTTCCACCCGTGGCGCTCCTTATCCTGGCAGGGCCGCCGGGTGCCCCGCGGGGCCCTGCGAATTTGCTTGATGCAAATTTTCTCTCGCCGTTCCTCTGTGCTTCCGCTTCGGGTTCCGTTATTCCTCTTTATTTTCGTCGGGGAGACTCCTATGAGCGCGCCTCTTTGCTGTTCCTCCAAAAATCCGCCAGATCGATTGTTTGATCGATGGTGAACTTTCGCACATCCAAATAGGCTGAGGCTCGAGGCAGTGCTTCTCCCGTGCCTCTAGTTTCCGGGGCTCTCTCGCTTCTCGCGAGGGAGTGGCCATCCCCGTCTCTGGTCGGAATCTCTGTGAAAGAAGGAACATTTTACGGCGGTACCCAGGTTCTTAACGGGAGGAGCAATCCAGAAAATCTATGTGAGAATAATATTTACCGGGCGTGATCCGGACTTGGTGGCCTCTGCTCGGTCCTAAATCGTCCTCTTCGTCCTCTCCGCCCTCTCACTCTTTCTCTCTTTCTGTTTCTCCGGTTGAGATACGTACCCTATGCAAAATTGCTCGCCAAAAACGCAAAAATCGCTTAAACAAAGATTATAAATAAAATAATTCGCGGAACGGATGCGCGGGGCGCATCCTCCTACGCGGAAGAAAACGCAAAACTACTTTTCGGGTGCTCTCTCTCTCTCTCAAAGATTGGCGAGAGAGCAAAGGTTCCCGAATTTCCCGCCTTCCCGGCCGGGCCTTCGGCCCTTGTGACGGACAGTAAAAAATGTCACGTCACAGTAATAATAATATTATTATTTCCTCTTTTGTTAGATAATATGTGATAATGAATTAAAAATCACTCATGTTTATGCAGGACAAGTAGGGTCAGTGCATGACATGAGAGTTTTTAGATTATCTGGCTTTGAAGACATGTGTACCGCAGAAAACTTCCCAGAGAATAGCCATTTATTAGGTGATGCCGCATATGGCATCCAAAAATATATAATGGTTCCGTTTAAAGATAATGGACATTTAACAGATGCACAAGTAAAATATAATACTTGTTTGTCTGAAGCGAGAATGATGGTAGAAAGAACAATAGGCTTGTTAAAAGGAAGATTTCGAAGTCTTTTGGATATATTACCTATGAGAAGAACTGATTTGATACCTAAATATATTTGTGCTTGTTGTGTTTTACATAATATTTGCTTAATACGAAATGATTACATTGATGATATTCCAATTATTGTACAGCCAAATGAACCTGTACAATATGAAATCGAAAATATACCTCAAATTATACGAGAAGAAGGTATTGAGAAACGTAACGCTATTGTATATCATTTGCAAAATGAAAATTATTTTGAATAAAGTTGTATAAAGTTATAAAACATTTTTTTTCTTATATTATCTTTATATTTTTAGATCCCTATACCATATAATATACAATTAAAAAAATAGATAAGATTATGTATATATTTACACACACATGCATAGAATCATAAGGAAGCTGAGTAAAAAGCTTTTGCACAATAAAAAATAACAGGAACAAGGAATAACATAAAAAAGCAAGAGAGTACTTTCCTACGTTCTTTCCGTGATCCTATTTCTATTACTTTTAAATAATACTAGAGCTTTTACAATACATATACTATAGATAAATGCACGCATAAATACTTTACGGGATCTATCCACATACACAATTAATTTACATACACAATTTAATTTGTATGTACAATAAACTTTATTAAAGAATCTATCACAATTTTTCTTACATTATTTAAAATAAAATTAAACTCATCATAATTTTATATTAAAGTGACATAACAGTCTTATATGCACATAACAGTCTTATATTTTAAGAATACATAACAGTCTTATATATTTTTATAAGAACCAATAAAATATTAATTATATAAAAGTTATTACTTTTTAAGTATTTCTGTTATTAAATTTTCAATACTTGTTAGACGAGTCATTTTTTCTTCATGTCTTTTTTTAGCATTTATCTCTTTTTCTGCTTTCATTTCTAAAGATTTTTCTAAATAATCTTCTACTGCGTTTTGAATTTTTCGTTTCTTTGGCACTGCAAATAAAAAAATAATTAAGAAATTAATAAATAGAAAAAATTAAAAAATGCATGTACTACAAAATATTTTAATAGAAAATATAAAACAAAAATGTATATATAAGTGCAAATATTTTATTTATTTTTCTTTATATATTTTAGATGTAATGTAATTATGTGTTTACCTGATTTTATTGCGTCATTGTTCTCTGTATTATTTGTAGTATCATTAATATTAGCAGAAGTGAATTAAATATATATATTTTATAAATTAAACTTCGGCTCGTATACAATTAAAATATGTGATATAATAAAAGGCCAACTTAACGAGCTTATATGCTATTAATTGAAAAATTTATTTATTAATTAAGAGTTTAACTAGGCTCTGTAATATATAAATATAAATTTAACATATATAAGATAGGCAATAAGAGCCAAATCGCGGATGACAGTGCGTTATTCTAAACGAAACTAAAATTTTTTCGTTAGAATTAAATACCTGTGCACAAGGCACCAAATTTTTACTTGGACACGGCCAAGATATAAAATTGGAATAATCTCTACAAGAGATTTTTAATTCCATGTATCCCCTATTCCCCCTAAAGAAATAAAGTGCGAGAGAAAAATATAGATCCGAAAGTCGCAGAATCGGGAATCGAACCCGAGACCTTTCGCTTGCCGGGCGACTGCTCTTCCAACTGAGCTATTCAGATCCTTTCGATTCTATACTTTTCTCTGTTATATATATTAATGTTGGTAAATAAACGCCTTTAAGCCAGCGTGTATAAATTAAGAGTTTAACTAGGCTCTGTAATATATAAATATAAATTTAACATATATAAGATAGGCAATAAGAGCCAAATCGCGGATGACAGTGCGTTATTCTAAACGAAACTAAAATTTTTTCGTTAGAATTAAATACCTGTGCACAAGGCACCAAATTTTTACTTGGACACGGCCAAGATATAAAATTGGAATAATCTCTACAAGAGATTTTTAATTCCATGTATCCCCTATTCCCCCTAAAGAAATAAAGTGCGAGAGAAAAATATAGATCCGAAAGTCGCAGAATCGGGAATCGAACCCGAGACCTTTCGCTTGCCGGGCGACTGCTCTTCCAACTGAGCTATTCAGATCCTTTCGATTCTATACTTTTCTCTGTTATATATATTAATGTTGGTAAATAAACGCCTTTAAGCCAGCGTGTATAAATTAAGAGTTTAACTAGGCTCTGTAATATATAAATATAAATTTAACATATATAAGATAGGCAATAAGAGCCAAATCGCGGATGACAGTGCGTTATTCTAAACGAAACTAAAATTTTTTCGTTAGAATTAAATACCTGTGCACAAGGCACCAAATTTTTACTTGGACACGGCCAAGATATAAAATTGGAATAATCTCTACAAGAGATTTTTAATTCCATTTTTATTTATTAATTTACGTCATACTATACAAAAGTTAAGATAAACGTTTCAACTGTACGACAGTCTTTTTCAATATCCTAATAATATGTTAAAAAATTAATTTAGTCATATTGACCTTATTATAAATACAACAATTATGAGATTATATGACGAACGCAGTACAAAATTCATGTTTGTTGGCATGAGTTAGAGCGTCAGATGCTGTTATATTATGTAACGACACTGTGAACAAATTAATATATCCGCTCAAATATTACATTTAGATTTTTAATAAATAGTATTAACTTACTTTTTTGTCACGAACATAACACTTTTTTTAAAAAAATTATTTCTTTTTACTTAACATAATCACAATGTGTACTTTTTTAAAAAACAAATCGATATCTGTATCTTACAATGTCGGCGCGCTGTATATATACCCAATTTTTATGATGACGTAGACAATTTTTTTAGAATATCAAAATAAGAACCGTCAAGACGCTCGGTGTCCTTTTTTAGGTTGATACTGTTGTTTTCTTCTTTAATATATATCATTTCTGATATCAACCTTTTATAATAATTCTTTTCATAATCTAGGATTTTTGTGTCGTTCCAATTGAAATTGTGTGTAAATTTTACAATATGATCAGAAACCACCGAGTGCCTTGCTGAATCTAATCTAATATTATTTTTATGTTCATTTACTCTTGTACCTAATTGTCTTTTCGTCTGTCCTACATATGTAGCATCACAATTATTACACGAAATCTTATATATGACCCCCGAATTATTTTGGAGCTTATCTCTGTCTTTTTGCGTTTTTATGACTCTGTTTAATTTCTTTAGACATCTGTATCCTACTGTTATATTTGATTTCTTTAATTCTGATGCTACTAGTTCCGAGATTCTTTCAATATAAGGTATCGCTATGAATTTTTTATTATTGTCATTATTTATGATTTCGTTATTTATATCTTGAGTCATTTCTTTGTTTAATCTATTAACAATAAGGAACTTCAGTCTATTATTGATTTCTGAGAAAATGAGATCAAGAGGATAACTATTGCTCAATAAAATCTCTATGATTAATGTTAAATTTTTACTATGAAAACGGGGATGTGATAATAATATTGACCGGTCTACTAAATTATATATTACACTTTTTTTGTGGCATATAGGATGATTTGAATGATATGAGAGTGTTCTACCCGAAAATGTTTTTTTTCTGAAACCAATCTTATGTTATTTATAATTTTGAGTGAGATATCTAAAAAAACTTATGCTACGGTTATCCTCTCTTTCTATTGTGAATTTTAATCTATCGTGACAATCATTAAATTTTTCTACTAGATATGTGACTTGATCTTTCGGCAAGCAAAGCAAGATATCATCGACGTAGCAATAGTAAAATCTTATATTAACATTTATAGTTTCAAGAATCCTAGTTTCTATATGTTTTTCGATGTCCATTTAGAAATAATGTCGAAGCTCTTACAGAATAATTACTACAACATTTGAAGTACGAAAAGTATTACATTAGAAGAAGATTAGATTAGAATAAGGATTCAACGTATTTTTAAAAGCTCTACACACAACGAAGTGAATATACAAAACTATATACAAATACCTTTTTCTTCTGTGTTTCTGAAGAAAATTGTAAGTCAAATGAAATCTTGCTATTCAAAACCTAGTCTTCATGATCGCAAGACATTATTTTCTATTTAAAAGACGTCTGCTAAAATTTTAATAAATAGATATTATTTATGATAGAAATGAAGAATTTGTGCTTTACAGTATATGGATAGTACATGGTTATTTCAAACACTGAACCGATGCATACAACAAAACTTTTCTCTGTCTATTCAATAAATTACTGATAATGTTAAATCCCAATCACATATGCCACCTTGCCTAGGTTAATGATGGTCATTAACGAGAAATTTTACTAAAGAAAGATTGGAGATTTTTAATTTATACAATTTTCACAACTCTTATTTCAATTATTTATTCTATCCATCGAAAGTTTTTTGAGAGCAGGCCGCCATGTTATTTTTCTGAGTCATTAACAAATTGGTTCTCTGGAATTACAAGCAATTATTTTTCATTGTACGAGCTAGTATGATTTTCAAATGAAATCTCTATAAACGACTATTATATTTTGTGCACTAAGAATAACATATTGCACTTATTTTCTAGAATCAAATTGTAATCAGTTTTACTTATATGTATGTATGTTCAATGTGAACTTGCACCTTGAATAAAATATCACAGTTACTTTTCATGGTAATATATTATTACTAAATTTAGATAATATACACTTTACGTATGTTCACTTTGAACTGGCACCTTGAATAACATATCAGTTACTTTTCGTGATAATTTATTATTAGATCGTTTAAATTTTGAAAGGTTTAAATTTTTGAGTATTTTCTTTTGAACATGGCCTGACCTTTTCATTTTTATGATTTTTTTTAGGATATCAGTTACTTTTTAAAGTACAGATATATAGAGCAGCTTTCTAGTAATTCAAGTATCACAAATATATGTATTTACGATTCTTATCACATAACTTTGTATAAGTAACAATTTATGCAATACAGTTCAAAATAATTGAAATATATGGTATATATGTACATATATAAAATATATAATTATATTATAGTATACATATATATTTTATTTAATCATATATGTAAATGTTTGTATAATTGTAATAACTTTTAACGATACATTGCACATTTATTTCAATTGCAACAGAATGAATTTATATTCTTGTATGAATATTGAAAATAAAGAATGAGCACCTCCATCGCCCATTCTCGTGAGAACGCAATCATATATTTTTCTTCGTCTCTCCGATTTTAACACGACATACATATTTCTGTCTGATAATTTTTTTCTTGATGATAATTTCAATACCCCTTTTAACCCCCCTACGGAAAATAAATAAATGAATGCAAGAGAAAAATATAGATCCGAAAATCGCTGAATCGGGAATCGAACCCGAGACCTTTCGCTTGCCGGGCGACTGCTCTTCCAGCTGAGCTATTCAGATCCTTTCGATTCTATACTTTTCTCTGTTATATATATTAATGTTGGTAAACAAACGCATTTTTTAAGCCAGCGTGTATCAATATAAGAGTTTTAACAAGGCTCTGTAATATAAATATAAATTTAACGTATAAGACGGGCAACAAGAGCCAAATCGCGGATGACAATGCGTTATCCTAACGAAGGATATATATATTTTATTTAATCATATATGTAAATGTTTGTATAATTGTAATAACTTTTAACGATACATTGCACATTTATTTCAATTGCAACAGAATGAATTTATATTCTTGTATGAATATTGAAAATAAAGAATGGGCCCCTCCATCGCCCATTCTCGTGAGAACGCAACCATATATTTTTCTTCGTCTCTCCGATTTTAACACGACATACATATTTCTGTCTGATAATTTTTTTCTGGATGATACTTTTTGAAATGTCATGAAGCCTAGGTCAAATTAAAAATTTATTGCACTCGTTTTAACGCAACGCTTACAGCAGCTTTTATAAAGCGCCAGAGCAGCCGATATTTTATTTTGGCGCTTACGGCAACTTTTATACAGCGCTAGAACAGTTGATGTTTTAATGTAGCGTTTACGGCAGTCTTTATACAGCGCCAGAACAGCTTATGTTTCATTTCGGCGCTTACGGCAGCCTTTATACAGCGCCATTACTTAATCTGTTCTAAGAACAATATGTATGCCCCTTGTGCTCCTTTGGGCCATTTTTTCTTGAACACTTCCATATCATTAGAGTAATACCATTCCGATTTTGTGTTAGCTCTCAACATACTACACGTGTAGTGACCACGATTCATTTCTTCACCTTCGTGAAATATAGCGCTTATTAGCTTGTACTTTTTTTTATTAATCGTGATATTACTCGTCGGCACAGCGTTAATCCAATTGTTGATAATTTTTTTAGAAGCACCGTTTAGAAAAGTATATAAATTGAGCTGTATTACTACGACGGATAAAGTTGATTTGATTACGGTTTTCCTTTTCAACACGGTACCCTTACATTCGTTACAATTGCCGTTTATCGTTTCCCATTTAGAAAATTCTACATTAATCAAACTTTGTAGAGTGACACCTTTTTTCCTTTTTAATGTCGAATGTATAGGTAATATTAGCAAACTACTGCTTTCCAGCTTAGTTACATTGTAATTACATTTGACATTTGAGCAACATGTTACGTGCTTTAATTCGAGTTCTAATACATCATTGATGTCGGAATACGTCGACATTAGAGCCGTAAAAAATTCCGAAACATCTTGTTGTGTTCGTTCTTCGAAGCGTTTTCCGACAGATCTTCTAACCGCTTGAATGTTGCAATATTTACGTTCACCATACGCGCAGATAGCATCAGTCAATGCGTTCGATGCTTTATTTTTCAGTATTTGTTGCCTAATACGTAAGCAATGAAACGCACATTGTAATATTACATTAGCGTAACACGAAACAGCATCGTTATTGCAAAGGCCATATATTTTCCACGTAACTATACTTTCTGGTTCCTCACAATCATAATTCTGCATATCATCAATGATATTAGGGATAGCCCATCGACGATCGTACATTTTCACAATCTTTTTCTCAGACGGATTGATTTGTGGTAGTTCAGATTTGAATATAGATCTCAGTCGATTATATTCTACAATGGCTCTCGAGTTTGCTTTAATTGATGCTGGATTGAAATTTATCAAATGTAGGCCTTCCAATTTACTTACTCGTGACAAACCTACATAGGCTTGACCATCACTGAATACAGTCGTTCTTAAATCCATCATTGCATTGTTACATTTAATTCCTTGATTTTTGTGTATAGTTATTCCATAACTGAGAGACAATGGAAATTGTTTCCGATGTACCACTAATTTGTGGAATACTTCAAATTTAATATCTACTTTCGCGTTATTGCGATTTCTTTGTTATCCGAAATAACTATTTTGATAGTATCAATACAATTGCCGTCAGCAGAGCGATTAACTGCAACTACATTGCCTATCATTCCATTGACAAGTCCCAAAGTTACGTCAATGTTTCGTCGAATCATCACTTTAGCGCCAATTTTAATCGCTATTACTCTTTCAATGCCAGCTGTTTCAGATACTTTATCATCTTTGTCTTCCAAAATTTTATGCACCTTTTTTTTTTCATTGCTGGAGCACAGTCGACATCATCTTCTGCTATCAGTAGAATTTCATCGCTGTCGATTTTATCGAGCATTGCTGTGTTCAAAACCTTGCACAAATAACACGTGGGCAATAAACAAATTGTATCAATCGGTAATTGATTCATATAAGTGCAAAGTTTATTCAATCTTTCGTCGCAACTACTTTCTTTAAAATTGATTTTTCTAGACTGAAGAACATTGATGTGAGAATCCGTTACTAAACCTATTCGTATTCTAGAAAGTATATCACGATATGTATTGTCGCATCTTTGTCGCATATTAATCAAAAGTTCGTCGTACTCGAACAATCTCCACAAATCACATCCACCCATGGTACCTAAATACTTCTGAATCTCTGATCGAGACATTTTAACAAACGAAAATTGTCCTTTTACAGGAGGAAGCTGCAACAAGTCCCCAAACAAGAGAATGTGTTTTCTGCCAAAGAAACCATCATCTGTATCTGTCGTATCAAACATTTCACATAATCGTAGATTGATAAACATAAGTGTCACATTTGAAATCATGGATACTTCATCGATTATAAATAATTCGACATTCTTTAATTTGTCTCTCAAAGTTTTCAAGACCATGTCTGACAATTGCGTATATTTTGGTGTAGATTCATGACTAACGGGTAGTTGAAACATTCTATGGATTGTCAAGCCATCGATATTGAATGCTGCGATACCCGTGGGAGCAGATATGGCAGTCGTTTTTTCCAAATTTATTCTGATCCAATGTTTAATCGTTTCAATTAGAAAAATTTTCCCTGTACCACCCTCGCCACTTACGTACAGTCGCAGAATTTGATTCTTATCTTGTAAAACTTGGCATACTCCATCAAAGACTCTTTTCTGGTCTTTGTTCAATTGCGACATCATTTACGATAAATCAATCGGGTCGTCAATCTTACCAAAATCTTCCAGATCTTTCATCGCGTTCTCCAGCTTCTATCGGATTACAATCCAGTTCATCGTCATCGGATTTGTCTCTGTCTGCTGTTTTCAGATCATTTTCGCGCTTCTCGATTAATTCAGCAACGTTCTCAAAAGCTTTCTGTATTTCTTCGAGCCTTTCGTGATATTTCATTGCCTTCGTTAAAACAGACTCTGAATTCTTAAAGGCATCCGTGTAAGTCTCGAATGTACCTTTGAGTTCACTCAAATCTCTCCATGGTTTGAACAGAAGAAGCAGCGAGTAAAAGTATTTTTCGGGCTCAGTTTTTATATTAAATCGATAATGGTTAATTAAATAACCCTTTTTTCGTTTTTTTAAAAATAAACCCGATGCCAGTTTGTAACACTTGACTTCGTCATTATTTGACATCTGTTTTGTAATTTCCCAGAATCTGGCAAAATCGTACAAAGTCAATGATTCTAATTCCTGAGGTCTATTTGGATAGTAATCATCGATGAGTGACGAACAGTAAATATTCGTAGAATTTTCATCAAGAGTTTAAATTTCATTAAATGTTTTAACTTTTCTATTTCTCACCTCATTAACATCGATCCATTTGACTATGGTATCATTATCCGTACCGTACAAGGGATTCCCTAATAGTGTATCCGCAGTTTCTAAAGCACCGCATTCTCTGTTATTTAATGAACGCATTGCAAAATTCCACAGTTTCGATGCCAAGGACTTATTCGAATCTATCACTTCAAAGTCTGTATTGCATTTTTCCGACTTGTCGTGTATTTTGTTAAATATGAGTATAAAAACTCTGATTTTTCTCCAATAAATTGTATGTCCATATTTCCCTCCCAGGCTAATTTGGTAGCCGGATTATAATCGTTTATAAACCTTTTCGACTCCTTGCGAGGAAGATCGTACAATCTGCTCTTACTGCGTAAATTTTTTCTACCGACTATCGAAGTGATAACGTCTCTTAAAACGAAATTCTCAGTAACTGGCCGAGGAAAATCGAACCGACACTTTCTGTATATATTAGTTTCCGTTTTTTTCGTACGCATGCAATACGAGTTATGTTTATGATTCTGATCACTTATTACCGTATCGTACAACGTTGGCGAAACATTTTCATCTGGAATTTCACACGTTACGTATTTTCGAATAAACGTAGCAACTTCTTCATCCGGCGATTTTCCTATTACTGGAGCATCTTTTATCCAAATCATACAATGCATGTGCTGAATACCTCTACTTTGATATTCCAGTCGCCAGAAGTAATGAATAACCTTTCCTATTGGATTATCAGACGAACAAATAAAATCAATCATAGCTTTGAATTTTATGCACATGAATCTAGAAGTACTTACAGGATCGTATGCGACTAGTTCGCTAATGCCTAACTTCTCTTTATCGGGATTCATATCTCGTAAATATTCACCCAAATCGGACCATTTCCATTCACTAGGACTCAAAGTCAAGAACCACGTCGCTGGACCGTAATGCAAAGTCATGCATTTTACATTATTGGACGGTTGTCGCCAAAATTGATCCGTATTTCTCAATTTTGTGAAAATACTCATTAAATTCGATTCTAATTCGTAACCTTTTAATTCGTTCAAGTATCTACCAGCAGTGTATCTCTCTCGTGGGTTAGTAACCATCATCGTATAATAGATACCACTTTTCAACTGTCGGTAGTTAGCATCATTGAGAAGGAAAAACAGATACTGCAGATTCAACCTGAATCTACTATGTTTCGACATCAATCGTGTTCTAATAAATAAATATTCCGGCAATGCAAAGTTTCTATCTTCTCGTTGTCCATTGACACCATCAGGATATAAATCAGGGAAACACATGACATTCAGATATTTATAACGATTATCCATTGGAAAATCTTCAATTTTCATTATTTGATAAAGCTTCAATGCAGATTCGTTATCGATTCTTTTCGCGTGTATTGGGTATATTGTATACTGATCGTTAATATCCGAATCTTCAGTGATTTGTGTGAGGAAAGCCCCTACTTTTTAAAACGATTTGATCATTATTATTTTTGTTTTCCTGTACATTGTACAAATTCAATGCTGGTAATTTCTCAACCACCTCATTTATTTTGTCATTGTCGCTTTCGTCATCGACAATCCGATATTCTGTTTCCTGCAACTTATCATTTAATAGATCATCAGATGACGCCCGAAGACGAATTATCGAGTAATGAGGATTATTTTCTTTCAACCATTGTAAAGCCTTATACACTTTATTAATATCTACCAAATTTTCTCAAACCACTTTAGATTTCTTGGGTATACCTCGAACGAGAATGTGCAACTCGTGATTCAAATTTATAGGATCTTCCGGAGGACATACCTTATCCAATGTTTCTTGTAAAGGTAGAGGCAAATGAAATGTTCTGCCTTTTACTTTGCGGATCATTTGTCTATGCGGTATATGTTTGTTTGAAACATTGCCCATCAATTGCACTACTTGAAAGCTGCTAATTCTCATGATTAACATTTTTTCGTAATCATTGAAATCTGACAAAACATCTGGTAATGGTTTTACCGCAAGATTATACAAAATGCAAGTAGAAGGCAACACGCCTTTTTGAAATTTACCCAAACAAAGCTTACAAACGAATTCAGTATTATTACTGTGTTCTGTTACGTTTGCTATCAGATCTTTCCAAAAAGGTCCGTCTATTGTTTTCCTCAGCTTCTCGAGCTTAGAAACGTCTCTTCTCAAGCATAATTTTTCGCAAGAGATGCAAGAGATACGTGGTAAATCCAACAATCGCTTTTTCATGACTTTAAATGCTTCGTAATTTTGCGAGAAAATCTTTTCCTCGTCCAAACAAACATCAGTTACATTTTTTGGATAAAATCTTGCTTTATTCTAAAAATCATTGGAAATTTCAAATAATTTATTCATATTGATGAATCTCAAAGATGAAAACAGTTGACAAAACTTATTATAATTGTTGATCAATTTGTAAACATTTCTTCGAATATTCCTCACGAAAGGAAAATGAGGTGATAAAGTGTTTATCGTTGCAATGTATGACTTGCAAAGATTCGGATTTGTATAGCATTCCGGAGGATGTCTTAATCTGTTACTCGTACGTGAAACGGAACAATTTTTTAGCTGCGCCATGAATTTAACATTCATTATCTTTTTTAAAATAAATGATAATCCTTAAGAGTCGCCAGTAATAAATAATTAAAATCTCTCCTCCAATTTTAAAGTCGACCAGACTGGCAATAATTTATTTAAAAAATTAGTTAAATTACAACGTTTCGGCTGTCATTGCAGCCCTTTTCAAGTAATCTATGAACAATAATATACATATAAATATACTCTTAATGCGCTTAATCATACAAATAATTATAAATTTACAAAAATATATATGTTTACGTACCAGATTAATACCATAAATCAAATTTACAGCAAACCCCCGACAAAATTAACCATTGTTTTGATGAACAATGTATAACTGACGGAAGTGAGCACGAAAAAATAGATGTTGACTGTTAGCAGAAAACTTAGTCACTAACGCGTTGAGAAGATAGAAAACCAGAGTACTGTGTCTTTCGCAATTTTTAAAACGTCAATACAAAGTCAAATAAATAAATAAATAAATAAATATGTAACATATGACAATATATTAAATAGCTTCAAGAACGCGATCATAAATCCCACTGAAATTCTCCGTATCTTTTTGTAAATTAATGCTCTTTCTTTGGTTTTTTATATAGAACATTTCTGCTATTTCTCTTTTCGTTGTTTGTTTTTCTTGATGCAGAATCACAGGAGAATCCCAACGGAACTCATGATCGTTGCAAGTCCGATGCAAACTAACAACTGAGTGTGATGTCGTGTCTTTTTTGATGTTATTTTTATGTTCCTTAATACGTGTTTCTAAATGTCGCTTTGTTTGTCCAATATATGTAGAGTCACAGTTCGCGCATTCGAACTTATAAACGATATCGGTTCTTTTTAAGTTGTCAATATTTTTTTCTTTTTTTAATTGTTAATTTTTTGGAGGGTTTATAAACGACCCTTTTTTTTAAAAGGAAATTTTTAAAATTTAATTGGCAAATTTTGAAGGTATAAATTTTCCGATTCCCAAAAATTTTACCCCCCAAATTAATTCCCTTTCCAAAAATTTTTTTTTAGACTTTGGGGAAACAATTTTCAAATTGGCCCCCAAAATGATTTTTCAAAATTCCGGGGAAAATGTCCCCGGGGGTTGGTAACAATTTTAAAATCGGGGGGTTTTCGAAAAAAATTTTAAAAAAAACCTAAAGTTGGCCCCAAAATTTTTTTCCCCAAAAATTTTTTTTCCCAAAAAACAAAGAAAAGGCCAAATTAAAACGTCCCTTTTCGGTTAAGTTTAAAAAACTTAAGAACCCCCCCTTTCTTTAAAATTTAAAAAAAAAAAATGTAAGTTATTAAAACCAATCCCCAAATTGAATTTTAAAAAAATTTTTTAAAAATAAATTGCATTGGTATTTAAAAAAATTGGGAGGGAATTTATTTTTTTTTAAAAATTTTAAAAAAATTCCAAAAAATTTAAAACTTTTGGGGTTCATTTTAGCTCTCACAAAAATTTTTTAACTTTTTAAGTATCATTAAGGAAAAAATTTTTTCCCAAAAAATTTTTATTTTAAGGGGTTTCTAACCCTTTTTCTTCATTTTGCCATTGTTTTTTTACCAAAAATTTTTCCTTTCCCTCTTTTTTTTTATGTCCCTTTCAAAAAATTTTTGCCCCAAAAGAAATTTTTTTTTATTGAGGGGTTTTAAAAAAAAAATTTTTTTTTCATATTTTTTTAAAAATAAAACGCTTTTTTTTAAAAAATTAACCCTTTTTTGAATTTTTAATTAATTCCCCTTAAAAAATTTTTTTTCTATTAATTTTTAATCTTTAAAATTTTGGAAAATTTTTTAGGACCTTTTTTGAAAGGTTGACCTTTCATTTTTTTTTTTTTTTTTTTGGAGTAGGGGGAGGAAAATGGGGGGGGAAAGGAGGCAAAAGAGGGGAAAAGGGGGAGGGGAAAAGGGGAAAGGGAAAAGGGGGGGGGAAGAGGGGGAAAGGAGAAGAGGGGTGGAAACGAAAAGGAGGGGGAAAAAAGGGGGGGGGAGAGGGAATGAAAGAGGGTGGAGGGGACGAAAGAGGGTAAAAGGGCGAAAAAGGGAAAAAGGGGGAAAAAGAAGTAAAAAGGGGAAAGAGGGTGAAGGGGGATAGGACGAAAGGGGGGGAAAAGAGGAGAAGGGGGGGGAAGGGAAAAAAAAAGGGGGTTGGGGAAAGAGGGGAAAGGGGGGGAAAAGAGGGGAAAAAAAGAGGAAAGGGGGTGGGGGGGGAAAGAAAGAGGGGGGGATGAGGAGGGAAAGGGGGTGAAAGGGGGGAAAAGGGAAAGGGGGAAAGGGGGAAAAAGGGGTAAAAGGGGAAAAAAGGGGGAAAGGGGGAAAAGGGGGGGAAAAAAAGGCGAAAGAGGGGGGGAAAAAAAAGGGTGAAAGAGGGTGAAAGGGGAAAAGGGGGAGGGAAAAAAAAAAAAAATGAAAAAAAAAACAAAAAAAGGGGGGGGGGGGGGGGGGGGGGGGGGGGGGGGGGAAAAAGGGTGGGGGGGGGTGGGGGGGGGTTAAAAGGGTGAGAAGGATTTTTGGAAGCGGATGGGATTTAAACCCCAAAAGAAAAAAAGGCCCAAGCCTTTCCCCCCCAAAGCCTTTTTTTTGGGGGTTTTAGAAACCCAAAAAAAAAAAAATTTTGTTTTGGTAAATAAAAAAAAAGGGAACCAGGGGAAATTACCGAAAAAAAAATCGGAAACCTTTGGGGAAAAAGGGGAAAAAAATGGAGTTTTCTAAAAAAAGGGAAAGTAAAATTTTTTTTTTTTTTCCCCCCCCCCCCCTTCTTCTCTTTTCTTTCGCCGTTTAAATCCCCCTTTTTTTTCCCCCCCCCAAAACCCCCCCTTTTAATCCCCCACCTTTCCCCCCCCCCCCACCCACCCCCCTTTCTTCCCCCCCCCCCCTTTCCCCCCCCCGCCCCCCCACCCCGCCCCCCCACCCGGGGCCCCCCCCCCCCAAAAAACCCCCTTTCCACCCCAAGCCCCACCCACCCCGCCCCCCCCCCCCACTCGCTCCCCCCGCCCCCCAACCCCACCCCCCCCACCCCCCCCTCCCCCCCTTTTTTTCCCCCACCCCGCCCACCCGCCCCCCCCCGGGCCCCTTTCCCCCCCGTTTCCCCCCACCAAACAAGCCTGGGGGGGAAAAAGGGGGGGCCCCCCCCAAAAAACCCCCGGCCCAACCCCCCCCCCCCCCCCCCGTCACCCCCACCCCCCCCCCCGGGGGGCCCCCCCCCCCCTTTTAGGGGTTACCCCCCCCCCCCAAGGGCCCCCGTCCCCCCCGCCCAAACCCCCCCCAAAACCCCCCCTTTTTGGGGGGCCCCCCCCACCCCCCCCCCCAAACCCCCCCCCCCGGAAAAACCCCCACCCCCCCCCCCCCCCCCCCCCCCCCCTTTTTTCGGGCCCCCCGGCCCCAAAAAGCCCCCCCGACCGCCCCCCCCCAAACCCCCCCCAAACCCCCCCCCTTTTTTCCTTTTTTTTCCCCTCCCCTTTTTTTCCCCTCCCCCTTTTTCCAAAAAAAATAAAAAAAAAAAGGGTCAACCCAGTTAAAAAAAAGGGTTTTTAAAAAATTAAACCGTGGACAATGAAAAAAATTTCTCGTAATTCCTTTCCCAATTTGGTAATATCGAAAATGTTTTGTTTCTAAGGGCCCAATAGGGGATAAATACATACCTACGTATATGGTTTTGCGTTAATGTACTTGAACGAAAAAAAAAAAGATTTAAAAATTTGCACATTTTAAATCAAAAAAAACTTATACTAAACGAACTTGTTTGAAAGATGTTTTTTTTCAACACAATCCAATCCATTTTTTTTATTCTTTTATTTTCAATAATGTTTTTCACCAAATAATTAGTATGAAATGTTTTGAGTGTATACTAGGGGGTTTAACCGGAGGCAAAAGAGGGGGGGGGAGGGGCGGGGGGAATCGGCGGGGGGAGGGGGGGGGGCGTCACGCGGGGGGGGAGGGGGTTTATAGTAGTGCTTTTCTTTTGTTTTTAACAAACAGATAACCATAGGGGTCATGTTACCTGTAAGGGGTTTGTTTCCTGAAACTTTAAAACAAGATAAGAAAAGGGGGTCATGTTTCTTTATATGTTCATAAACAAGATAAGATAAGATAAGCGGCGTCTTTGAGCGGGGTTTAAAGTTTATAAATTTTTTCCCAAAAACCAAAATAAAATAAACTAAGTTTTCGAAACCAAAAATAAGCGGCCGGGCTTTTAAGGGACAAAGATAAGCTTTAGCGGTATCAAAATTTTATAAATTTTTCCGAAGATAAGAAAAAATTCGCGAATGGTGCCGAAAATCCCAAACTTGGATCGGCGCCCACATTTTAGATATCTATTTTTAAGGGGGTTGCGTTTCTTCATCTAAATTTTATAAAATAAAAAATTTTGGAAAGATGCCCCCCAAAAAACCCAAATTTGGGTCGAGGCCGACAATGGATATTAAGTTTGATAAAATAATTTGCGAATTTTCTAAGAACAAAAAGGTTTTTCCGACAATCAAGCGGGTTGATCCGTTTAAAGGTTGCACAGTTTGCGCGAGTGTCGATCCGACGGGGTGAAATTTACTAGTATTTCTAAGAATTTTCAGCGATATCTAAATTTTCTCCGAAGATTCAACAAAATTTCTCGCGAATTTTCAATTGCATTATCTCCCCCCAACAAAAAGGGGGGGTGATCGGGATATTAAAGAGGGCCGACAGCTGCCGGGGCCTAGACCAGGGAGCGCACGTTTATTAGAAGGGGGTTTTAATTTTTTACAAGTGTCGAAATCTCAGTTTAAATGCCCAAAGTTTGCAATATATTCCCAAGATTGTTTTTCTGCAAAGTAGGATATTTCGTTAAGCATTTGTGGGGGAAAAAACTGCCGGAGCACATTTAAAACGGACCGGAGGTTTGACTATTGTCGGCCCCGAACACTAAAAGGCCGTGGATGCGAACGTATTTACGGTCCGCACCCAGATGGGATTGCAGGAATGTAGCGAAAATAGGTGAGGTTTTAAAAATGCGAAAAGGATAAAATTGAAAAATGGGAGCGCACCCCAAAAAATGCAGAGTGTATGAGAAAGGGGGGTTTTTTATAAGAGTCGAGAGATGGTATGACACTCGAGGTAGTGTCACAATGAAAAAAAAAAAAAAAACCCGTTTTGTAAAAAACTGAAGCGGTGCTTTAAAAGTACATTGTACGAAATGCGAAACTTGGTGTGGAAAAAACGCATACAAAGGGGAGCCCCGTTCCTGGAAAAGATGAAGACTTTTTAAGATGGTGGTGTTATCTAAATGCACCAGAAGTTAAGCGACACAAGCGAGTCGCATGTTTTCAACGTCGATACAAAAATTTTGCATTATTTTTACGTGGACAAATATGAATTTGGTACTGGAATGCCCTTTACCACGGTGTCAGCAAAAAAACCCAAACATCCCAAAAAGATTTTGACCAAGAAATGAGGAGTCCAGATGGAGAGAACCATCGTCATCATCATCATCATATCTCGCCAGATTTTTTTCGGCAGCCATTTTCTTTTTTGTGATAAAATAGGTGTACAAAATGTGATATCAACGTGTTCTGAGAGAGAGAGTAGATATGTCTTTGGGAAGGTGTAAACATGTCGATAGAAACCGGCAGCGCTATTTTTTTTTTGTGGAGATCACTTTCGGAGATAATTGCATCATTGCATGAACAAAAGGGGTGACCGGGGAAAATAATGAGGACCGAGTCATTTCCGGGGCAAGTACGGTGCATTTTAGCGCAATAAGTGACTCGAGAATCAATTGTTTTTTCAAAAAGGGGAAAGACATAGAAGTAGTGATCTCCGCGATGAAGAGAGGAGGTGGTGGTTCCCCAATGAGAGAGGAGGGTCGTTCCCCGGGGACGAGATGGAAGTTTTAACCCTCTCCGACGAGGACAGGCAGTGATGGTGGGTGTACGCCCGGTACGACAGGGGGTGAATACATTTAGAGATTAAAAAGAATGGAAGGTGATGCATACCCCATTGTTTTAGCAGAAAAAGCAGAAGAAGAAAAGAGGGAAGAAAATTTTCAGACGATGGGAGAAACGAAAACGCTGTTGGGGTGGCCACTCGCGTACGTTGAGTACGAGCAGTGCATCCCCCGACAAAGATAAAATGGGTATGCGTTTTTAAAAAGCATTTCGTCCAAGGGGGTCAGTGAAAATCTGCTTCCCGTTTAGGGAAAAGGGAAAAATTCCGCAGCAATCACAAGCACAGGCACGTGACGAGCGGTACAGGGATTACCGCATCTTTTTTGAGATTGTTTAGAAAAAGGTTCGTATCTTTTCCCGGCCAACTTGTGCCCCAAACTGTAAAAGGGTGAAGTATAAATATATATATATTATTTTAAATAAAATACCAAAAAAATCATAAAATAGAAATAATTTTTTATTTTAGTGCGATGCCCAGACACATTTGACAGCGTGGTTTAAAGGAACCCCCCCCCCTTTGCGTCGAGGAGGCCCGGGCTCTTCTCGCCGCTACCCCGAGCGCCGGCCCCTCTCTCTCGTGCTCACTGCCCTCACCGTTATTTTTTATATTTTATATAAAAGTTTAAAAAAAGGCTCTGTAAAATAAATAAAATTTTAAAATTTAAAACGGGGAACAAAAAGCCAAAAAGCGGGATGACAGCGTTATCCTAACGAAACAAATAATTTCCGTTACAATTAAAAAAGGTGCACAAGGCACCAAAATTTTCTTGGACACGGCCCAAATTTTAAAATATGAAAATTCATATTTTAATTTAATTTTAATACCCCCCTTTAACCCCCCCCCCCGGAAAATAAAAAAAATGAAGAAAAGAAAATTTGGGGAGCAGTCGCCCGGCGCGAAAAGGGCTGGGTTGTTTTCCGATTCAGCAATTTTTGGAACATTTTTTCTCTTTTATAGTAGGGAAAAAAATGTTTAAATGTTAACATCTATTTTAAAATGTGCTTACTTTTTGTCAGTCTTAATTGTTCATCAAAACAAGGTTAACATT